>NC_056726.1:111882798-111965298 GCF_019279795.1 Protopterus annectens | reverse complement strand
TGATCATTTCTGAAGGGCCTAGTGGTGTTCCGCAAATCTTTGTAAGGGAGGAGATTCCAACTATGCTTATTGAGTGTAGGCAGGGGTCTGAGCTGCCTAACGTGTTTAGGGCTGATGTCGCTTTAAAGAAAGAAGCATAAGACTAAGCACATTTCTCCTGCTCCTAAGGATCCTCAGTGTGAATGGCAGAATTTTATACAAGATTTGTTCAGTGCTCTTATGGCTTTGAAGCCTCCTCTGGTGGTCTCTGTTCCTTCTACCCCTCTTTAAGAGGCCCAGGGAGCAGGTTTTGTGTGATGAGGAAACTGATTGTATTGAGGAATCCTTTTAGCCTGTTCCTCCCAGATTCTTTCTTTGGATTGTGGTTCAGAGAAAGGATTCTTTTAGCCCTGATTCTCCTTTAGTGGAGACTTCTTTTGGGGATACTGTTTCCCATATGATGGAGTTTTAAGTGGGACATGCCCTGGTTTCGTATGTTTAAAGGAGGTGTTATAAACTCCTTCAAATAGAGTCTCCCAAGCGCTCTGCTGTTCCTCCTGTTCTGTAGCTGCTTAGGTTCCTGCTTTCCAGCCTCTTGCTTCTAAAAAACATAGGATCTGGTGCTCTGTTATTATTGATCACGGACTGGTATGGGATTCGATCTGGCACTGCGAGAGACCGCTCTTGAGGTCAAGCTTCTCCCCTTTGCAAGATCCCATACTAGCCACAACTCTCTGATCTTGTTTGCCACGATATCTGATTAGGCGTGCTCCCTGCAGCTCAACGCTATTAGAGTCAGGTAAGTGTTTTAGTTTAGATTTTTGGGGGTTTTCTCTTTCCCTTTTTTGTTTCTCTTGCTTTTCTTTGTCTTACAGGTAGTTTCTGTTCCTCCCAATAGCTGAGTGGTTCGTTAGTCTTCACCGGGTTCCTGCCTTTTCTCCCTGTCTTAGGTCTCCCTTTTCTCTCCTTTCTGTCTTTCCCGCCCCCCACCGTTTCATTTTGTGTGAGTGGGGGTGTGTGGTGGTGGATGTTTGGCATGTGTGCGTTGCTCTAGTATGTCTCAAGTTCAGGCGTTGCCCCTCGTGTCGTTGGAAGTTATCTCCTGACACTTGCAGTGTGTATGTTCTGCCTGGGAGAGCCCCATCTGAAGTTGAATGTGAGATCTGTGCTCCATTCGACTCGAGGGCTCTCCTAGAACATAGAAACTAACTTTTGATCAAGGGGCTTGCTAAAGGGCGTCCCCTGGTTTTAGGTTCTACCTCCAAGCCTCCCTCTGATCCTTAGAGGACGTCTTCTTCCTCTTGGGATTCTTCTGCAAAAAAGCCATGGCTCTTGGATAGTTCCCTGGATTGGAGCCCTGCCTCTGGGGTTTCGACACCTGGGTCTTCGGCTTCGAGAACTTCATCTTCTCCTGTTGTATCAGAGTCTTTAGAGGCTTGGAGTCCTCTGATTTGAACTGACCCAGTCGTCCCTCTGATCCTTTAGAGTCTTTGGATCCAGCTAGGCCTTCAGATCTGACTGCCTTGTCAGATCCTGTCATCATCCTTGAAGATTCCCTTGCCACTGCTAGGAAGGCTGATCCGAGGCAAAGCAGCTGGTCCCTCCTAGAGAACATAGGCCATCTGCTTTGTTGGGCCATTCCTCCATATCCTCCCGGTCCACCAGAAGTCTGCTCCCTTCTGATATGGATTCGATGATGAGCTTTCTCAAAGCCCACATTGAACTGAGCTTGTTGCCATCCCCTAGCCATTTGCCCAGAGGCTGTTCACCATCCTCAGAGCTCCTTTCAGCTCATCAGACTCTTAAGAGTTTGGTGTCCCAGGACCAGAGCATCCCCAGGGAGAGGCCAATTGTGTTAGGTATTGCTTCCTTTCACACACTGTCTATGTACCTGGCTGGCGCGGCTCCATTGCCCTCAGAGCTAGCAATACCTCGGCACTACAAGGTCCATGGGTGTGTCCGGGGTGGGGGAGTCCAGTCGAGAGTGTTCGAACCCTTCCCTCCCCTTTGGGGCATCTGCTTTGGACAGCTCTGGGCCGATATCGTCTTGGATGTCAGTGCTGCATTGGGGTCCCCCCTTCCGCCCCTGTCAGCTGCGGCAAGTGGGGACGAGGGTGGGGCTTCTCCACCCCGTCGGCCTTCCGGGCGATAGAAAGGACAGTCTCTGGATGATCGTCTGCCTCTACCTCAGCTCTGGATTTCCCCTGACCTGTTCTACTTGGGGTGGTGAGACTTCATCACCCGTCTGGGGTCAGCCCTCCCGTGAACGCCTTCAGACTAGCATTACCCCCATCGGGGTCCCTTCCTCTTCCATATCCTCCCTGGAGACCACTGTGGAGGAGCCTTCCTGGAAGAGGACATGCAAGAGAAGGCACTTGGACTCCCCTCAAGAGTGCCTCACTGAGGACACTGATTTAGAGGATGGAGACTGGCCCCCAGGCTTCTACCTGAAGACATGTCCTTTGGGGACATCCTGGAGATCCTTAAAGAGCGGGCCGGTTGGTCCCCCCCCCCTGTCTTCAGAGGACTTAGTATTCCTGAAGGCCTTCAGGACGGCCCATCTTCCTCCTGGGTGTCTCCCACTGTGGATGAGCCCATCCAGCTCATTTCCAGCAGGGTGTGGAAGGAGCCAGACACAGGAGAACCTGTCCCTAAGAAAGAGGGCAAATTTCTGAGTCCACCTAAGGATAAAACCTTTTGGAGGAAAGGCGTCCCCATTTATGCTATTGTGGTTGCTGCAGCCACCCAAAAAGAGCTTTCTGAACAAAGCGCCACAGTGCATTCCCTGAACAGGGAATCTTGGGTGATTGACCGTTTTGGGAAGAGCGTGTATGCCTCTGCTACATTTGGACTGAGGACTAAAAATTTAATGGCACATTTCACACTGCTGCAAAGGGATTTGGTGCCTGAGCTTTCCGCTTCCCTTTCAGAGTCTGCCTTCGGAGAGTCTTAAGATAGTCTCTCTCAAGCTGTCTACAGTAACGTCCCTTGCTAATGCCTCTATGAGGTTGATCTTCAATGCTGCGGAGGCCTCCTCTCGAGCAGCGGGCACAGGCATTGCTATTAGACATCATGCCTGGCTTCACCTTTGCGGGTTTGCGGAAAACTTCAAGGCATCTTTTGCCAGTGGCCCCTTTGACAGATCTATACTGTTTGGTCCCTCAGTCAAAGAAACCTTAACCCGTAGTGAACAGGAGAAAGACTCTGTCCTCAGTTGGGATCAAGTTTTCTTCTCCCCAGCGATCCTTTTCCCAAGAATCGGTGGGGTAGTAAGAAGCTGTGGTTCCGCAGGTCTCAATCTTGCTTCCAAGACGCTCTTCAGGAATCCTCTTTTGGCCGGGGAAGGGGATTTGATAGCCGATGCCGTCGTAGAGGCAGAGGAGGTCTGCAGAATCAGAGCTTCCAGGAACCCTTCTTGGAGAAGCCCCCTCAGTGCTCCTGAAGCACTGCCAGTCTGTCCTGCCCTGGAGGCATTTGAGGGCCTTGTCTCTTTTACACCCACTAGTTTGGGCAACTATTACCTCAGACCAGTGTGTGCTAATCATTTTATCCAAGGGATACGTCATATCCTTTGTTCAACCCCCTCTGACTCGAGAGTCTCCCAGGCATTCCACCCTGCCAAAGGGAATTGGCTATCTCAGCGGTTCAATCCTTCCTTCAAAAAAGAGCCATCCAGGAGGTCCCAACAGGACAACAAGGGTCCAGAACTTACGCTTGCTTCTTTACTGCCCAAGAAAATTGGTGACCTGTGTCCCATTCTGGACCTGAGCACTTCGATTTCTTGACTGACAAATTCAAAGTTCCGGATAGTCACTCTTCAGTCCATTCTACTGCTTCTGTGCAAGGACGATTGGATGTGTTCAGTGGATCTCAAGGATGCATACTTATCACATAAAAATCGACAGAAGCTCCAGGAGATGTCTAATCTTCAGGCAGGGTGCCAGTCATTACCAGTTAAGAGCCCTGCCCTTTGGTCTCACCACAGCCCCCCTAGCCCCATGGGTGTTTACCAAATGTATGGCAGTGGTAGCAGCTCATCTCCAGCTGCAGGGTTTCAGGTCTTCCCATACCTGGATAATTGGCTCCTCACGGCTCCCACAAGTCATCAACTCACTCGGGCTGCGGATTAGACGCGCTGCTTCTTTTACGACCTAGGCATCACAGTCAACGTCCCCAAATCTCGTCTTGTCCTGTGCCAGAGCCTGGAATTTAACAGGGTTTTCTTGGACATGGTGTTTGGAGACACTAGCTCTTTCCCACGTAGAGTAGAAATGATTCAGGGACGGAGCCGTCTGTGTCTGGATCTAGAGAGTCCCTCAGCTCATTTGATCCTGCAAGCCCTCGGGTCCGTGGCAGCGGCTGTTCAGTTGGTTCCTGTCACCAGATATCACGTGTGAGTTCTTCAGTGTACCCTTGCAGTGCAGTGGTGGGCTCCTCTTCATCCCATGACTGACATTCATTATCACTCAGATGTTCTTCGTGTTTCACTGTTGCAGTCATTACATTTGGGTTATCTGCTTGCATTCGCCCTCAGTCGGCCTGATTAACAAAGTCTTGGGACCTGCGTCGGTTGCTGTCCCTTCTTCCATGACGTCAGGTCGTCAGGGGTATAAAACATGCAGCCAATGCCATTACATCAGTCTTTCTTTCCGTGCGGTGCCCGAAGCAGAAGCAGTTCGCAAGTGCCGGTCGACTCCTGAAATTTTCATTTTCGAGTTTCAGAACCGAAGTCTTCAACTAAAGCTAAGTACCCCATTGGGGAAACTTTTTCTTGCTCCTTACCAGTATCAGTAAAAGTTAATAATTGCATTACTTGTGGAAAAAAATACCTCGCAAAGATTTTCATTCATACTGTATTCCTTGCCTAGGCCCTAACCACGCCGTACCTTTCTGTCGGTTTTGTGCGTTATTTAATCAGCGCACTATCCGTCGTCTGTATATTTTCACTTTTAAATATTTTGGTTCTCGGTTTAATTATCCAGAAATGTCATTGGCTAGCCATCCGACTACCAGGATTCTGAAAAAAAACGCAAAGATAAAGACAGAGACAGGCCGCCGAGGTCCAAAGCTGCCGATGACGCTTCTAAGCCAGTCGCCAGTTTGCCGGTACTCAATGAGGCGCTTTCGTAGCCCCTGATACCTGCTACTTCTGACTCTCAGGACTCCACTGAGACCCATTCGAAGTCTGGTATGCTGCGAGATGCTTCAACTGTGGAACCTGCGGATGTCTGTACCTTGGATGGGTCTGGAGCCAGTGTGCAGGCACCGGCTTCTCAGGGTGTATTCAGCCCTACGGACTTGCATATTAAACCGACGCCTCCTCCTTCATTTAGGCCAAAATCACGAACCATGCCTAAGAAACCGACGCCCAGGCCGCATGCTCAGGCCTCTATGCCTAAAAAAACAAATAAGAATGGCTGAAGATCTTATAACTCTAATCAGGGGAAGCCAACATCCCCCTTCTAAAAGACCTATGACTGAAGTTGTTTATGAATCTTCTGAACAGGATTCTGATTTTTCTGATTCTTCTGATGATCTGGATTTGCCCTTATCTACTTAAGAGGATTCTGATGCAGAGGACTCTATTCCCTCTGCTTCCCCTCCAGAGGATTTTTCTTTTGGTGAGACCTTACATACTCTAAGGGAGCATTTTCACTGGGAAAGCCAGGACTTTTCTGATTCAAAAAAGAGGCTTAGGGATTTCTTACTCCTGTCTCAGCATAGGACTTTAGCTATACCTCCTGTACTAGACATTGCTGATGCCTTTTCAGAATCTAGTTTAGGCCCCTGATTCTTTGCCTCCTGCTCCCAGAAAACCTGACAGATATTGCAGGGTTCCTGATTTTCCTAAATTCCTTTTTAAAAATCCTATTGCAGATGCAGAGACCATTTCAAAGGGACCCAAGGGCATTAAGGCTTCTACTGCTAAAAATCCTACCCCCTCTGATAGAGACTCCAGGGCGCTGGATAGAAGGGGTAAGACCGTTTACACTTCTGCAACCTTGGCCAGTAGGGCTTTGAACTGCCAGTTTCATATGTTAAAGTATCAACAACATGTTATTGGATTGCTTAAACAGAAAATTATGTTTACTTCCTGACTGTGCTGAAAATAAAGAATTACAGGATTTAATGCATTCTGCTGAACAGGTTGGAAAACATACTTTGCAATGTGGATTTGACTCATTAGATGCCTCTTGCAGGGCTGCTGTTACTGGGTCTGTGCTCAGAAGGCATGCTTGGCTTAAGGAGCAAGGTTTGCCTGATCATGTTAAAGCTAAACTGCTGGATGCTCCCTTAAATCAGGACCGCCTGTTTGGCAACAAGGCTGAGGAAGTTCTTTAAAAGATGGAAGATCAAGCTAAATCTATGCAAACTTCTTTCAAGTTTAGCCTCCAGGCACTGGCCCTCTAAAAATTGGTCCTTTCCAGCCCCTTCCAGGTCCTCTCAAGCCAAACCCAGACACAGCAAAAACCCCAGGTTTCAGTCCCAAGGGACACACATGACTAGGCAGTCGGGGGTTTCCGCACCCAAACCTGGGAGTAGTAAGACTCCCCCTATGGAAAACTGTCTCAATGACTTGCTTTTAAAACTACCAAGCACTTCCCAACTGAATGCTCCTTTAGGTGGAAAGATTGGTCTGCAGGCCAAAAACTGGGAACTCATTACCCAGGACAAATGGGTTTTAAATAGTGTCCCAAGGATACAGATTTCATTTCCACACGTTACCAACACCAAACGGGTGGCCAGATCTACCCCCAAATCAGTGGGCAGAGGCCCAAAATCAAGTACTCTCTCTCTTAAACATGGGGACTATTCAGTTGGTACCAGAAGAGGAAATGGGACAAGGTTTCTACTCTAGACTTTTTCTGGTACCCTGAAAAGGCAATACATGGCGTCCTATCCTGGACCTTTCTATTCTAAACACCTTTCTGGTGATTCCAAAATTCAAAATGCTGACTCTTCACCAGCTGCTTCCTATGCTAGGCAAGGATGCATGGTTGGCAACACTAGACTTAAAAGAAGCATACCTGCACATCCCTATCAGGGAGTCTTGCAGAAGATACCTACGCTTCAAAGCAGGCTACTTGCACTGTCAGATGTTCATTGTATTTCACTGTTGCAGTCATTACACTTGGGTTATCCTGCTGGCAGGCTACCCGCAGTCGGCCCGAATTCCGAAGTCCTGGTCCGGCGTTGGTTGTTGTCGCCTCTTCCCTGACGTCAGTGCATCAATGGTATAAAAGATACAGCCGACACCATTTTCTTCAGTCTTACTTGCCGCACGGTGCCCAAAGCAAAAGCAAGTTTGCAAGTGCCGGTCGGCCGACTCCTGAGATTTTCAAATCGAATTTCAGATCCGAAGTCTTCATTAAAGCTAGGTACCCCATTGGGGAAACTTCTTTCTTGCTCCAGACCGATGTCAGAAAAAGTTAACAATTGTATTTCTTGTGGGAAGCAAATACCTCATAAGAATTTTTATTCTTACTGTATTCCTTGCCTAGGCCCAGACCATGATGTTGCTAGCTGTCAGTTTTGTGCTACATTTAACCAATGCACGGTTAAGCATCGGTATGATTTTGCCTTTCATTACTTTGGCTGAAGATTTAATTATATAATGCCGTCGGAACAGCTGACGACCGGAGTTTATAAAAAAAAACGCAAGGAAAAGGACAGGCATCCGAGGTCCAAAACCGACGAGACCACCGCAAGGCCAGTCGCCGGTTCTCAGTGAGGCGCTTTCGCAGCCCCTGATGCCCGCTACCTCAGAGCCACAGGCTGCTTCCGACTCCCACGTGGAGCCGACTAGGCCTCTGGATACTCAAGCTATTGGACACTCAAACTATTCCCTCAAATGGGTCCGGAGCCGCTGAGCAGGCATCAGCTTCTGAGGGCGTTTTCAGACCTACACAGTTGTATGTCAAGCAAACGTCAGCTTCAAAGGCAAAGACTAAAACAGCTGTAAAGACAAAGAAACAAGTACAGCATTCTCCTGGACAGACTTCCATGCCTAAGAAACAGATGCTTAAAATGGCCTAAGACCTAATTACTTTGATCAGGGGTTCCCATCCCCCTCCTGATAAGAGGCCTAGGCAAGAGACAGAATATGACTCTGCTGATCAGGTTTCCATTTCCTCTGACTCCTCTTCTGAACAGGGATACTCTCTTCCTCCCTATGAGGATTCTGATGCTGAAGAATATATTCCTTCAGCCTCTCCTCCTGAGGATTATTCTTTTGGGGAAACCCTGCATACCATGAGGGAGCATTTTCACTGGGAGAGCCAAGATTACTCAGAATCTAAGAAAAGGCTCAGAGACTTTCTTTTACTACCTCAGCACAGACCTCTTGCTATTCCACCTGTTCTAAACATTGTACATGATGTATTTTCAGAGTCCGGACTGTCTCCTGACTCTCTACCCCCCCTGCACCTCTTAAGCCAGACAGATACTACAGGGTTCCAGACTCTCATAAATTTCTATATAAAATCCCTGCTGCTGACCCAGAAACTA
Organism: Protopterus annectens; assembly: GCF_019279795.1. Lineage (NCBI taxonomy): Eukaryota > Metazoa > Chordata > Ceratodontiformes > Protopteridae > Protopterus > Protopterus annectens. Next base: position 111,956,811 of record NC_056726.1, on the reverse strand, counting down.
TATCTCAGGGTCCCAAAATGGGGAGGGGGGGGTTGGGGGGTTCAAGGCTTCCACTGCAAAAAACCCAGTCCCCTCTGATAGGGATTCTAGGGCACTGGACAGATGGGGGAAAAAAGTTTACACTTCTGCTACCTTGGCTGTAAGGGCTTTAAATTGTCAGTTTCATATGCTTAAATATCAGCAATACTTAATGTCACTGCTAAAACAGAAAATTTTGACAAATTCTGAATGCTCTGATAACAAGGAAATGCAGGATTTATTGCACGCGGCTGAACAAGTGGGAAAGCATACTTTGCAATGTGGTTTTGATTCACTAGAGGCCTCTTGCAGGGCCGCTGTCATGGGTTCTGTCATTAGCAGGCATGCTTGGTTAAAGGAACAGAATCTGCCTGATCATGTTAAAGCAAAATTATTGAATGCTTCATTACAGCATGATACTTTGTTTGGTGTTAAGGCAGAAGAGGTGTTGAAGAAAATGGAGGATAAAGCAAAATCTATGCAGACAGTTAAGGATTTCCTACAGGTACAGCCACCCAGATTTAGCAGGAACTGGCCTTCTAAGAACTGGTCCTTTCCAGTGTCAGACAGGCCACAAAGAGGCAGATACAGACGCCCTAGAGGCAGATCCCAACCCCAAGGCTCATACAGGCCTAAACAATGGGGTGCTTCTACCTCCAAAAGCGGAGAAGACAAATCACAGCCATACAGGAAATGGTCCCAATGACTTTCCTCTGCCAATGCCAAACACTTATCTTTTGGCAGCACCCTTGGGGGAAAACTAGCACTTTTTTCACAAAATTGGCACATGATCACCCAGGACAAATGGATCTTGAATATAGTGTCTCAGGGCTACAAGTTCCACTTTCACACCCTTCCAAAGACGAAAGGTATGCCAGACCTGCCACACAATCAATGGGCAGAGGCACAAAAGCAAGTTTCATCCCTCATGAACATGAGGGCTATTCAGCGAGTACCACAGCAAGAGCAGGGACAGGGATTTTACTCGAGACTTTTCTTGGTACCCAGAAAGGACAAAGCATGGAGACCAATACTGGACCTGTCTATTCTAAACACTTTTCTGGACGTTCCAAAATTCAAAATGTTGACTCTGCAGCAGCTTCTGCCCATGCTGGGCAAGAAGGCTTGGCTTGTAACTTTGCACCTCAGAGGCATACCTGCATGTCCCAATCAGACAATCTTGCAGAAGATACCTCAGATTCATAGCTGGCTCAATGCACTACCAATTATCTGCACTGCCCTTTGGCTTATCTACTGCGCCCAGAGTCTTCACAAAATGCCTGGCACCAGTAATTGCATATTGCAGACAAAGAGGAATACAAATATATCCCTACTTGGACGACTGCCTTATACAAGCAGAGAACAAGGACATTCTACTGAAGCATCTGGCGTTTGTAAAAAGATTACTAATTTGCCTAGGGTACACAGTGAATGAAAAGAAATCAAAGCTGGTACCCTCTCAAGAGATAATATTCCTGGGTGCAAGCTTAAATACAACTGCCCAGATGGCTTATCTCACACCAGACAAACAAAGGCAACTGACTTCTTACTTCAAAATGATGGCAACAAAGACCCAGTTATCTGCAAGAAAAATTCTGCAGGCTTTGGGCTTCATGGCATCCTGCATTCTACTAATTCCATATGCAAGACTGCATATGAGGAAACTACAATGGTATCTAAAAAGTGTTTGGACTCAACATTGTCACAGCCTGGAAACATTAATTACCCTCATTCCTTGCCTGCAACAGGAGTTTCGATGGTGGGCACAGGCCTGTCACCACAACAAGGGACAGCCATTCACTTTACCCAAAGCCAGGCAGACACTAACAACAGATGCATCAGATTATGCCTGGGGGGCCCACATGACAGGAAAATGTATTCAGGGCACATGGCCCGCAAGCCAAATGCATCTGCATATCAATCAAAAAGAGATGCTAGCTGTACAGAATGCCCTGACAGCCTTCAAGGATCTACTTCATCCAGGACAACTGCTGATAAAGACTGACAATACTACAGTCATGTGGTACATAAGCAAGGAGGCACACATTCCTACCCCCTCTGCAGACAAGCCATGACTTTGTGGACACAGTTTTGACTTATCAAGTACACCTGCAAGCACAATTCCTGCCAGGAAAGACAAATACTCTGGCAGACGAACTAAGCAGAAACCTCATGGATCCTCACGAGTGGATCCACAAATCTTCAGCATAACAGGGAAATGGGGATGCCCAGACATAGATCTATTTGCCTCCCCTCACAACTGCCAGCTACAGAGATTCTGCACAAGGACTTATCACAAACAAGCATGGAAAGTGGACGCCCTATCATTCAGCTGGAAAACCCTTGCAGTATATGCTTTTCCTCCACTGCCTCTCCTCCCCAAGGTACTCCTAAAGGTCAGACAAGAGAAGCCAAAAATGATACTGATTGCCCCAGACTGGCCACGCTAGCACTGGTACCCAATTCTAAAGAGCTTGTCTCAAGGCTCAGCCTGGACATTACCTTAGATTCCTCATTTGCTGACCCAACAAAACAATCCGATCCTGCACAGCCAACTCAGAACCCTAAATCTGGCTGCATGGCGGATAATGTAACCATTCAGAACACATCTCTCTCTAAAGCAGTTATGGATGTTATTTTGGAGGCCAGGTGGCCCAGCACCAGAAATTCTTATGCAGAAAAATGGAAGATATTTTGTGCTTGGAACCAGGCACAAGAAACGGACCCACCTGTTTTTTCACATCCATTTCTAAGGCAGTATCTCAGAGGGGCCAAAAACATAAGACCTCCAAGGAGAGCTCCAATACCTGCATGGGACCTCAATTTTGTCTTGGAAAAGCTCACACTGCCTCCTTTTGAGCCAGCCAATACAGCTGAGATAAAATACTTATGGAAAACAGCTCTGCTCCTAGCAATAACTTCAGCAAGAAGAGTCTCAGAGTTACAGGCACTAATGGCTGTGGAACCTTTTATTTTCCATCCGGACAGGGTTTCTCTAAGGACAAACCCAACATTTATGCCTAAGGTAGTGTCCAGTGTGGCTCTTAACCAAACCATTCATTTTCCTACCTTTTATCCAAACCCACAGAATAAGGGGGAGAGACTTCTGCATTCTCTGGACATGCACAGACAGCTACGTGTTTACTTGGACAAAACTAAAGCTTTTAGAAAGACTGAGCAACTCTTAGTGGCATATGCTGCAGGATCGACTATTTCAAAATGGATAGGCCACTGCATTCGTTTCTGCTATTCACATGGCAAATCAGTGCCTAAGGGCATTAGGCCACATTCAACCAGAGCAGCAGCCACTTCAGCAGCCTTCCTCAGAGGAGTACCAACCAAGGACATTTTAGAGTCTGCAACTTTGACTTCAGTGCACACTTTTACAAAGCACTACCACTTACCTCTTTACTCTAAATCCAGAGCAGGCTTTGCCATTGCAGTTCTGCAGGGCCTCATAGCCACTCCTAATTCTATTTAGGCCCAGCCACCCAACCTCAGCTTTGGGATTCAACCCAAGTGTAATGACTGCAACAGTGAAACACGATGAACATAGTACAGCTGTGTACCTACCATAAATGAAGATGTTAGAGTGTATTCACTGTTGCAGTCCAGGTTACCTTCCCACCATCCCCCTTTCATTGCTGGGACTTCTCTGTACTTCTCTGTTCTATACAACCTATGTGGTGTAGTTGCTTGTAGATGAAGGTAATGTTTATTAGTGCATGCTTTTTTATGAGCAGAATTTTTAGCCTACCCTTTTGGGGGCACCTGACATCTGGGGCAAGAAAAACTGAAGAAAATGGCATTGGCTGCATCTTTTATACCCCTGGCGCACTGACATCAGGGAGGAGGCGACAGCAACCGACACCGGACCAGGACTTTGGAATTCGGGCTGATTGCGGGTAGCCTGCCAGCAGGATAATCCAAGTGTAATGACTGCAACAGTGAATACACTCTAACATCTACATTTATGGTAGGTACACAACTGTACTTTCTCTGGACTGCCCTTTGGCTTATCTACTGCACCCAGGGTATTCACAAAGTGCCTAGCTCCAGTCATTGCATTTTGCATCATCACCGTCATCATCCCCCTTTTTCCCATTTACATGGGGTCGGGGTATCGTATTAACTGTCGCCAACTCTCTCGATTCAGTGCCACTCTCCTGCCTTCTTCAACACTCATGCCTGACTGTCACAGATCTTCTTTCACACAATCCATCCACCTCTTTGCTGGACGCCCTCGCTTCCTCTTGCCTTCTTCCTGTCTGTCCCAAATCTCCCTCACCAGATTGTCCTCTGCTTTTCTACACATGTGCCCATACCATCGTAATCTGTTCTCTTTGATCTTTTCTGCAATTGGAGCTACATTGGCTTCTGCTCTTATGTCCTCATTTCTTCGCCTGTCCCGCAGTGTGCATCCTACCACCTTTCTCAGGCACTTCATTTCCATCACCTCTAGCTTCTTCAACTGTTCTGCCTTTACTGCCCAGGTTTCTGTACCATACAGTAGTACTGGTCGCACCACTGTCTTGTACACCTTACTTTTCAACTTCTTTGGCATTCTTCTGTCATAGACTACACCTGATACTCTATGCCAGTTGGCTGCAGCCCCTCTGATTCTAGCTTTGACCTCTTCATTCAGACTACCCTTCTCCTCAACCACCCCTCCCAGATACTTGAAGCCGTTTACCTGTTCCACTATCTTCCCATCTATCTCTATTCTCAGCTTCTTCTGATTTCCCCATTCTGCTGCCATTGCCACTGTTCTTATCTGTGCTTAGTTTCATCCCATGTGCCTTCAGATTTGCATTCCATTCTCTTATCCTTTGCTGAAGTTCTAGATCAGAGTTTGCCTGTACTGCCACATCGTCTGCATACAACAGCTTTGTTGCTCTGACCCCTCCAACCTGTTTGCTAATGTAGTCCATTACCAGTATGAACAGCAGTGGGCTCAGAGCTGAACCCTGGTGTATACCCACTCCCACTGGGAACCCTTCAGTGAGGCCAAACACTGTTCGTACTTGAGTCTTTGGGTCCTGTACATAGCCTGTACTAATTCTACCAATGTTTCTGGGACTTCAAACCACCGCAGTACTGCCCAGATCAGCTTTCTTGGGACCTTGTCATATGCTTTCTCCAAGTCTAGGAAAGCCCAGTTTGACTCTCTCCTCTTCTCTAGTTTCTTCTCAAGTATCTGTCTCAATGCAAACATCGGGTCAATTGTGCTGCATCCTGATCTGAATCCGAACTGTTCATCTCCCATCTTACATTCTACTATTCTGCGTATCCGTTTATCAATCATCCTGTCCAGAACTTTCATGCAATGTGGTAGGAGTTTTGTACTGTCCACAGTTGTGGATGTCCCCTTTGTTCTTGTACACTGGCACGAGTATGCTTATTCTCCAGTCATCTGGGATACACCTTTCTCTCCACACTGCAATTAGTACCTTCAGGAGCCATTTCTCCCCTAGCTCACCCAGCATCTTTATCATATCTGCTGTGACCTCATCTGAGCCTGCTGCTTTCCCTGACTTCATTTTCCTTAGTGCTGCTCTTACGTCTTCTAAGCTGGGCTCCTCTTCTACTCTCATTGCAGGCTGTTTCTGGGGCAGTACCGCTTCTGTGGGGTTTTCTTCATTCAGAAGCTGCTGGAAAGACTCCTTCCATCTGCCTTTGATGTCATGTGGGCTGGTAAGCAGGTTGTTGCTGGAATCCCTTATGAAGGGTGTCTGACTATCTTCTGTATCTTTCTGCCTTTGTCTTGCAACTTGGTATAGTTTCTTGCAGGCAAAGAAATATTCATATATACCCATACCTGGACAATTGTCTAATTCAGGCAGAAAGCAAGGGCATTCTTTTGAATCATCTGGCCTTTGTTCAGAGGGTACTGACTTGTCTGGGGTTCACCATAAACAAAAAGAAATCCCACCTGGTACCCTGTCAACAAATTATATTCCTGGGAACAAGCTTGAATACAGCTTCCCAGATGGCTTTCATCACGCCAGAGAAACTAATTCATTTGACAACTTAGTTCAAACAAGTGGCCACAAAAACCCAGCTATCTGCAAGGCAAATACTGCAAGCCTTTGGGTTCATGGCCTCCTGCATTCTTCTGATTCCATTTGCAAGGCTGCATATGAGGAAACTACAGTGGTATCTCAAAAGCCTATGGTGTCAACATTCACAGGATCTTGAAGCAAGGATTCCTGTCATACCCTGCCTACACCTAGAGTTCCTTTGGTGGGCAGAGGCCTGCCACCAAAACAGGGGGCTACCATTCACATTACCCCCTGCCACCCAAATCTTAACAAACGCATCAGACTATGCATGGGGGCTCACCTGGTAGCGAGGTGCATTCAGGGCAAATGGAACCCAAGTCAAATACACCTGCACATTAAATCAAAAAGAAATGTTAGCTGTACAGAATGCTCTAACAGCCTTCAAGGACCACATTCTTCCAGGACAACTAATGGTAAAGATGGACAACACCGCATAAACAAGCAGGGGGGGTACACATTCTTACCCCCTCTGCAGACTAGCCATGGCATTGCGGAACATAGCCTTGAGCTACCGAGTGAATCTACAAGCTCAATTCCTGCCAGGAAAACAAAATACACTGGCAGATGACTAAGCAGAAACCTCATGGACCCACACGAGTGGAAACTGGAACCAAGGATTTTCAACATTTTGACAAGCAAATGGGGGAGCCCAGATATAGACCTGTTTGCCTCCCCCCAGAACCATCAACTGGACAAGTTTTTGCACAAGAATTCCCCAGAAACCAGCTTGGAAAGTGGACGCTTGGAAAAACCCTATCAGTTTATGCCTTTCCTCCTCTGCCTCTGCTCTCCACAGTACTACTAAAGATGAAACGGGACAAGCCAAGGACGATTTTAATTGCACCATACTGGCCTCACCAACACTGGTACCCACTCTTGCGCAGTGTCACTCTTGGCTCCATGGCACCTACCTCAGACTCCTTCCCTGTTGTCTCAGCAAGAGAACCAAATTCTGCACCTTCCGCTGCAAACCCTGAACCTAGCAGCCTGGCTAATTACCTAATCTCTCCTTTACCATCCCTCAGTAAATCAGTGATGGATATCATTTTAGAGGCAAGGAGGCCTAGTACTAGAAAATCTAATGCTGCAAAATGGAAAAGATTCTGGGCCTGGAACCAATCTCAAGGAATGAACGCAGCAGTGCCCAATTTACCTCAGATTCTTCAATACTTGGCTGAGATGCTTCATAAGGGCTTGACTTTTCCTCCATCAAAATTCATGCCTCAGCCATTTCAGCTCATTATAGCACAGAGCCTCCCCTCTTCTCTCACCCACTGCTCAAGCAGTTCCTCAGTGAGGCCAAAAATTTAAGGCCACCCAGGAGAGCTCCAACTCCAGGCTGGGATCTTAACTTTGTCTTGGAGAAACTCAGTCTTCCTCCTTTCGAGCCAGCTGCTACTGTAGATTTAAAATTTCTTTCCTGAAAACAGCTTTCCTTTTAGCAATCACTTCTGCATGAAGGGTATCTGAATTTCAGACCCTTATGACAGTGGAACCTTTCATCATCTGTCATCCGGACAGGGTATCTTTCAGAACCAATCCCTCCTTCATGCCCAAGGTGGTATCCATTGTGGCTCTTAATCAGCCCATTCATTTGCCTACCTTCTTTCCTAACCCATAGAACAAAGGGGAACGAATACTACACTCTAGATGTGCACAGACCGCTTAGATTCTACACAGGACTAAATCTCAAAGGAAATCTAAACAACTGCTGGTGGCATTTGCTACAGGGACAGAGGGGAAAGCTATTTCAAAACAAACCATTTCAAAATGGATAGGCCACTGCATCCATTTTTGCTATAAGCACGATGGAAAACCCATCCCACAGGCCATCAGACCCCATTCAACCAGGGCTCCATCTATCTCTACAGCCTTTCTCAGGGGCGTCCCTACTAGGGACATCCTCGAAGCTGCTACCTGGAGTTCTGTACATACTTTCACCAAGCATTATGATTTGCCAATTTACTCTAAATCCAGATCTGGTTTTGCCATTGCAGTCTTGCAGGGCCTTATAGTTGGTCCTTATTCTATTTAAATTCCTCCTCCCAACCTTGGCTTTGGAAATCTACCCAAATGTAATGACTGCAACAGTGAAACATGAAGAACATAGTACAGTTGTGTACACTTGCCATAAATGTAGATGTTCAAGTGTATTCACTGGTGCGGTCCTGGTTACCCTCCCTCCAGCCCCCTTTCTTCTTTTGGCTATACCTCTAATCTTACTTGCTATGCTCTAAAAGCTGTTTGGTGTATTGGCTTTTTTCTTGGAGGTATATCCTTGTATTTATAGATTTGATTGCTTCCCATTAGGGGGGCACCTGACATAGAAAAACTGATGTAATGGCGTCGGCTGCATGTTTAAACCCCTGACGACCTGACGTCATGGAAGAAGGGAAGTCAACCTACGTAGGACCCAAGACTTTATTAATCAGACCGACTGAGGGCAACCAGATAACCCAAATGTAATGACTGCAGCAGTGAATGCACTCTAACATGTACATTTATGGTAAGTGTACACAACTGTACTGTCTGCAGGCGTCCCCTTGCTTGGTGGCTCCAATCCCAATACCTTCTTTTTCTAGGCAGACCCTTTTATCTTCCCCAGACCATGGTGACCACTGACTCATCCCTATTGGGGTGTGGGGGGCCATTTTCGGGGAAGGACGGTCCAAGGTACGTGGTCCCTCTTAGTGACCAAATTGCACATCAATGTCCTGGAGATGAGGAGAGTCCTCTTCTTGTTGCAAGTCTTCCAGGACCATTGCAATTCAGCCAGACAACATGGTGGACTTGTACATCAACAAGCGGGGGGACGTTATCATATCCTCTGTGCAGAGAGGCCATGAGGATGTGGGAATGGGCGATGTCTTCCAGGCGCTTTCTTCTTGAAAACGCATTTTCCCGGCAGTTCCAGTGTGCTGGCAGACAAGCTCAGCAGATCTGTCCTGAGGTCCTGCGAGTGGTCCCTGAACCAGTCAGTGGTGAAACAGATTTTAAACCGTCGGGGTCTCCCTTCCTGCGATCTGTTTGCCTCTTCAATCAATCACAAATGCAGCAAATATTTTGCCCTGATCCTCCCACAATGGGAGTCACCCAGGGATGCTGTAGTCCCCGATTGGCCGTTGGGTCTTCTATACATCTTTCCTCGTACGCCCCTCATTACCAAAGTCTTACAGAAAGCATGTTGCCTGATGACTCATCTCCTCCTCATTGCCCCCTTTCTGGCCTCATCAGACGTGGTGCTGCGTCCTTTGGTCTCATCTGAAATATCCACCTTGGATAGTGGATCTGATCCAGATCTCATTTCCCATCCTTGGGGGCTCCCTCTACCCAACCTCCAGGTTGTTCGGCTCACTGCTTGGTAACCGAGAGTTCCAGTGAATATAAGCCAACACAAACTGCCTTCTCCTGTGAAGGACATTATCTTAGCCTCTCTAAAGTCTTCTGCTTAAAAGGTGTACTCCAGCAAATGGAAGAGATTTTCCTTTTGGGCTCAACAACGTAACATAGATCCATTTTCGCTTTCTGTTCCTGACATCTTTTTTTTCCTCTCCTCAATTTTCAAAAAGGGGCTAGTTTCTCGACAGTCAAACTTCAGTTGACTGCTATATCCAACTTCCATTTAAATGAAAGCCCCACTTTTTTTTTCTAGGCTATGCAGGGCCTTTCTCAAAAGGTGTTTTTTTTTTTTTTTTTTGCTCAGACCTCCTTTCAAAGATCCTTCCAGTCCTTGGGATCATACTTTGGTGCTACAGTCCCTGACACAACCCCCGTTTGAGCCTGTGGCTACGAAGACTGCCTTTTTGGTAACTATTACCTTGGCCAAGGGGGTTTCTGAATTGCAGGCTCTTTGCATTAAAGCCCCCTTCATGATTTTTCACAAGGACGGGGTATCTCTCAGAACCAATCCTTCCTTCATTCCTAAGGTGGCCTTAGAGGCTAATCTTAATCAGTCAGTTCAACTCCATATCTTTTTTCCCCAAGTTTTTGAATAAAGTGGAATATAAACTGCATTGTTTAGATGTACATAGCCAGTTACATTTCTGCTTGAAGAGGACAGAGAATTTTCGAAAATCATATCTGCTTTTTGTGGTCTTCTCTTAGGCTAGGAAAGGTCAGTCCATTTCCAAGATTTCTGTTTCTTATTGGATCGCTAGTTGTATAGATTACATTTATGAGAACAGTTATATAGAACTTCCAAGGCCAGTTAAAGGTTATTCCACTAGGTCAGTGGCCACATTTTCTGCTTTCTGGGCAAGAATTTCCTTAGATGATATTTGTGCTGCTGCCACTTTGTCTAACCCCCATAACTTTGAGACACCTTATAAATTGGACTTGGTGTCTAGGGGTTGAACTTCCTTTGGTTCATCTGTGCTCTGGCATGTCCTTCCTTGAGGCCTCCCAGGGTTGTTGGTAGCTGGGGACTCTGAACAGTCTGTGATCAATAATGACACAGCACCAGATAGAGTTATTTACTTACCATAACTTGGAATCTAGGCTATTCAGTGTTATTATTCATAATGTTCCCGCCCTCTTTCCCCTCCTTTTGATGTCTGAGGAGTTATAGAGGAAGGTTTTGTTGGTACCTTTTCATTTTTGTAGGCAGTCTTCACTGCCTTTTGTTTTTCTGTCCAGGAAACTTGATCTGAGGGTTGTGGGTAGCAGGGGATCTTCGGAAGGGGAGGAGCTTGAGCTCGGGAGTGATCTCTCACAGTGCCAGCATGGATCTGATGTCAGATCCTACACCCATCCATGACGAATAACAACACTGCATAGCCCAGATATCAAGTTATGGTAAGTACATAACTCGAGATGCAAATTTCTTTACAAATGTCCCTCAGCTGACCCTTGTGTTATTTTTGTCTCTTCTGATAAACCCTCTAAGATTTTGCCGTTTAAGCTGCTCCCCTCTGACAAGGAAAACAGAACTATGGAGAGGTTAGGTAAAGTGTATAATGCTGCTACTCTGGCCTTTACGGCTGTCCTTTATCAGACCCATAAGTCCTGGTATTTTGTGGGTTTTCTGTCTCTGGTTTTTAAGTTATTTCAGATCTTCCTGATTCTGAGAGAGAGGCTTTGGACTACTTTGTTAGGGTCCTCTTCTCAAGTTGCTCACTGTTCCATTAAATGCAGTTATGATGCAGCTGATGCTTCATCTAGGGATGCTACCTTTGGCTCTGTGTCCAAGAGTTATTCCTGGCTTCGCCTTCAGGCTCTGCCTGATGATATCAAGGCCAAGTTGATGGATTTGATCTTGACAATAAAAATCTTTTTTGTTCTGCAGCTGCTGAGCTTATTAAATCTCTCCAAGAAAGGGCAAGTCTATGCAGGAATTGAAACATATTTTTGTTTCCCCTGTTGCAAAATTTCAGAGGAACTACCCTGCTAAGTCTGCCTTTGTACGTTGATAGTCTTGCCCGCTGTCCTCCTCCCAAAGGTAAAAAGCATGTCAGGAGGGCTCTTCCTTCTAAGTCTACTCAGACTCGTACAGCTCAGCAGCCTCTTTTTCCAGACAAGCCAGGTTCTGTCGGTCTTCTTCCCTTCATCCCTCCCCAGCCAAGTTCCTCTCTTTGTCTTTCCCTCTCCCTTCCATATTGTTTACAAATCACTTGGGAATCTTGGGTTCCTTTCATCATTCATCAGGGGTATTACATGAGTTGGAAATCCTTTCCTCCCTTTTCAGGCTTTACTTTAGCATCTTCACTGTACTATTTGTCTTATGCAAATCCTAGGGTTTACAGTGAATTCCAAAAATCCTTCTGGACTCCTCCTTAGGATCATGTTTTTCTCTCCAGACCATTCCAATGTGGGCATCCCTGCCTCATCCCAAGGCTTTAATTCTGATTGCATTCTTTGTCTCTTCTTCCTCTGGCCTCCATTACAACCAGAGAGTTCCTAAGGGCCATAGGATACATGATTTCCACTATTCCTATGCTTTCTCTGGCCAGACTTCATTTGAGAAAGCTTCAGTGATTCCTGAAGTCAATCTGGCTTCAAAATTCTTATTGTTTAGATTTCAAAGTTCCTCTTCTCTCATTTCTCAAATTAGAGCTCCAGTGGTGGATTCTTCAACTGTCTATCAATCCAAGGCTTCCTTTTCTTCCTCCAGTCCCCGCTCAGGAACACCTTTTCAGATGCCTCAGATGCAGGGTGGGGGAGTTCCTTCAAACCTCTGAAGATTCAGAACCTTTGGTCTCTTTAAAAGAAAGTATACTATAGGAGTAAGTGTTATCATGGTCCAAATGCTCCTGTTACTAATAAAATAAATAAATGATCCAAAAGAGAAGCACAGGAGCAAACCAAGGCTGACAACAAAAATCAGCATAAACCCAGCAGTCACTGAGGCTTATTCAAGCAGCAAAAATAAATGCTAGTTCAAACAATGACTGAATCCATGCCAAAGACAAGTAAAATCCAAGCTTAAAACAACAGGCTTTTACAAAGCGCATATAGGCCAGATGAGATCACCTCACACTTTGAAGGTGTTTTGGAGCTGAGGAATGCTATTGCTATACCATATTTCTCGCATCCATATGCAGTAGAGAATGTCCCTGATATATGTCCTGAAGTTAGGAATCTACCAGTTAGATTTTCTGTTAGTTATATGCAAGACATAAACGGTATAAGAGGTTTTGAACAAGAACTGGAATCTACTTTTACTTGATTCACAACTTAAAGACATTGTTGGTGAGGAGCCTTATTTTAGATATAGGAACAAGTCTAACCTGCATAGATTACTTTGTTACCCTCGCCTATCTACACAGCCTAATGAGTGTTTGAACAATATTTTGGGTGCTGTTCCGTGTAATTGTTGTAATTTTTGCCAATTTGTAGATACCAGTTCCCAGTTTATTCATCCAGTTACTTCCTATTGTTTCAGGTTTCAACTCAGTGCTAATTGCAATACATCACATGTCATTTATTTAGCCAAGTGCACTGCTTGTCAAGCATTCTACGTAGGCAAGACAGACAGACGCCTACGAGACAGAGTAAGGGAACACCTTTATCACATTCGTACACTGTCTCCACGCAGTGCACTTTCTAAACACATTATAGACAGTGACAGTACACATTCATTTGTATTCTTAGTTATACACATCAATTAACCCAGTGTTAGGGGAGGGGATATATGCAATTACACTGAAACACTGGAATTAAAATGGATTATCAGACTTGGAGCAGACCGGAGACCAGGTCTGTGACAAAATTCCATTGAAATCTGTTCTTAAGAATAGGAGACTCACTGTGAGATCAACATACATATTTTAGAATGTTAATAAAGGTTTTATATTTGCCTTTATATACAGATGTATATTTTTATATATATATATATATATATATATATATATATATATATATATATATATATATTGTTTATATAGTTTTCTGTATACATTTTTTATAGACCTGTATAATTTTTGCATACTGAAAAGTTTTAATCAGGAACAGGAAGTGATGTCAGCCCTATTTCCTTATAAAATGTGACTTTATTTTATTCAGTGTTTGCTTCTTATGGTTTGACAAAGCCCTTACAGGGTGAAAGCGCTTGCCAATAAAACAGCTTGGATTTTACTTGTCTTTGGCACGGATTTAGTCATTGTTTGAACTAGCATTTATTTTTGCTGCTTGAATAAGCCTCAGTGACTGCTGGATTTATGCTGATTTTTGTTGTCAGCCTTGGTTTGCTCCTGTGCTTCTCTTTTGGATCTTTAAAAGAAAGACCATATCGATGTCTGAGAGAGAGCTCCTCTCCTCGTTCTCCATTCTGTTTTCCTTCCAGGGTCCCTCATAATCTTCAGAGACAATACTACAGTGATGTGGTACATCAGTAAGCAAAGGGGGGAGGCAGGGTCTTGCCTCTTGTAAAATTTAGCTCTCCAGTATCGGGTGACTCTCTAGGCTGTTTGTATTTCTTTAGAACAGAACCTTATGGCAGACTTGTCTGAGCAGGTGCATAACACAAACTCGCAAGTGGGTGCTACACAAAGATGTGTTTCTGGACATTGTCCACCAGTGGGGTACTCCTCAGACAGGTCTGGTTTGCTTCCCCTCTGAACAGACAACTTCTGCTCTTTTACACCAGAGTCCCATGTCCTCTGGCTTGGAAGGCGGATTTCCTATTTTTTTCCTGGAAGGGGATCTTTCTTTATGCTTTCCCTTCCTCTCGTAACAAGGGTTTTGTCCAAGATAGAACAAGATGCTCCCAAAATCTTGTTGACTCCAATTTGGACTAGAGAGCATTGGTTTCTTCTCCTCTTCTGCATGTAGTCAAGGACAGTCATCGCAACTTGCCTCACAGGGTGGACCTACTTACACAGGACAAGGGGTCTCTCATTCTTCCCCACTTGTCTACTCCTTAACTGATACTGTGGGGGATAGTGTTTTGATCCCTTTTAGACATCTTTTTTTCCTGAAGACATGCTTTGGGTTCTGCAGGAGGCTAGGAAGCCCACTACTAGGAAATCTTATTTGTCCAAATGGAAACTATTTTCTGTTGGGTGTCTTACTCATAACCTGGATCCACTTTCTGTGGAAGTTCCTTTGGTTCTCTTTGTGTGAGTTGCTCAGTGCTGGGTTGGTGTACTGTTCTGTTAAAGCCCACTTGTCAGACCTTTCTGCTTGTCTGCCTTTGACTTCTCCTTTGGCTTTGTGATTTGAGGTCAAACAATTCCTTAAAGGCGTCCTTCATATTAAGCCCCCCCGAAAGGCGTCTTTCATATTAAGCCCACGGAAGCCTATTCCTCCTTTCTGGGACCTTAATTTTGTCTTAGAAGAAATTGACTCGGGCTCCTTCGGTGCCTGCAGCTTCAGCTACTTTACAGCATTGTTCTTGGAAGACTTCTTTTGGCTCTTACCTCTGCCAGACTGGTGTCTGAGCTGCATGCTCTTATGGCTATTCCTTCTTTTTTAGTTTTTTCATAAGGATAGGGTGTCCATTCATAGTAATCCTTCTTTTATGCCCAAAGTGGCTAAAGTTGTCTCTTAGTCTTTCCATTTTACAACTTTTTTCCCCTTCTCTGCAGTCTGCTAGTGAGAAGGTTCTACACACTTTGGATTTGCATAGATAGCTCTGATATTATTTGGATAAAACTAAAGCCATTCAGAAATCTGAACAACTTTTTGTTTCCTTTTATTTTGGGTTTGGTTATTTCTACGTAAACTATTTCTTCATGAATATCTAAAGCCATTTCCTTTTGTTACTCTTTTCACGGGAAAATCTTTTCTTCTTCTGTTAATACTCATTCTGTGGGGCAGTGGCTTCTTCTGGTGCTTTTTTCAAAGGATTGGATACCAGTTCCATCTTTGAGGCAGCAACTTGGACTTCTCTACATACTTTTACCAAGCAGTGCAAGTTAGATGTAATTGCCAGTGCTAGAGCTGGTTTTGCCAGGGCTATCCTGCATGGCTTTCTTGAGGGCTCTGCTGGACCTTCTTCCTCCCACCTTTCTTTCTGAGCTTTTGTACTCACCCTACTGTAAGGAATACTGCAACAGTGATATGGAAGGGCATAGTACAGTTGTATAAAATTGTACCAAAACAGATACCCTTCTCTTCACTGTTGCAGTATTTGCTCCCTCCTTCCTCCCACATTTGTTCCTCCTTTTGGATGTACATGTTACTCTTCTCTTTAGTTTGTTGTTATTTCTCCCGAGGCTTTTCAGTTCTGAGGATGGTACGTCATCTTTATGGCCTACTTCATGTACGGGGGAGCATGTGTGTGACTTGCGACATCCCTATTACACCCTAAGGCTTTGGTATACTGGATGGAATTTGGGTTGTCCTAGTCAAGGGATCCCTACTGTAAGGAATACTGCAACAGTGAAGAATAGAACCACCGCCATTATGGTAAGATTTTACACAACTGTGCTTTTTCAAAACTGCCTGTTAGTGTTCACAAGTAAGTGAAGGGAATGTGTTTTGTAATGGACTGGTGATCTGTCGAATGTGGGTTTCGTGGTCTTGTTTCTATTGGCTGCTATCCTGTGTTCCTTCAGCTGTATAAAGGGTAAAGTAAGTTACTGGAAAATGAACAGATGGATGTTCAAGACTGGTCACAGCCTTTAGGGTGGCTATGGTTGGAACATGCATTTTTGGCATATTCCTTTTCCCTGATGATGACTTTTCTGTGGATACAGTTGTATTGTCAGTAGGTGAAGTGCACATAATGGTTTGGAGCAGAACATCTGCTTTTTTCAGGTCTGTCATGCATAATGTTTTGACACTTACAAAATAACCAGAAAGGTGGTGGGAATATCTTGAGCTTAAAGTCTTGCATAATTCTGTACCTGAAAAAAAGTACTTTTGAACCACTTCTTGCTTCTTTGTCTTTCACTATAGATAATCAGAATGGATCAGTTTCAGAAGCAAAAGGGTAGTAGTGCCTTAGATTTTTTCTGTGTCACCTGTAGACTATATAACTGTATGGTCAAAATTCTAACAGGTCTGCTTATTCCTCTTTGATTGTTCTGTCATCATAATCTGAGGTGGTAAGCATTAGGCTGATTTCTTTTCTTGCCCCAGTCTTTTTAGCAGCAGATGTCCCCGTGATGTGAACTTTTGCAGTCTGTGCCTTGGTAACACTGATTTGAGGCACTTGGGTACAAGTCTGAAATTTTTGACCAATTTGGGACCCCCGCTTGAAATCGGCTGTCATTCCTCAATGCTTTTGGTCATTCTCTGACATTGTCTATTTTAGTTGTTATAGATACCAGGTCTGACACTGTGGACCCTGTTTGAGTCTTCTAGATGGGTCTGTCAGTAGCTTCAAATATCATAAAATATTTGTCCCTGTGTCCACTGTTTGCTCTTTGCACAATTTTAAGCTCATTCTCTGAATCATCATCATCATCATCACAACCATCAATCCCTTTTTTCCCCATTTTCTGCATGGGTTGGGGCATTGCCAACTGTCGCAGCTCTCCTACTTTTTGTGATGGTCATGCTTAACTCTCGCATGTTTTCTTTGACATTATCCATCCATCTCTTTGCTGGTTGCCCTTGTTTCCTCTTACCTTCTTCCTGTCTGTCCCAGATCATCTTTACTAGATCATCTTCTGCTTTTTCTGCATGTATGCCCAAACTGCCGTAATATGTTCTCTTTGATATTCTCTGCAATTGAAGCTACTTTAGCTTCTTCTTTTATCATCATTTTTTGTCCCCACAGTGTGTATCCTACCACCCATGTCAGGCCCTCCATACTTTCCTCACTTTACCGCACAGGTTTTTGTACCTTACAGTAGCACTGTTTGCACCGCTCTTTTGTACACCTTACGTTTCAACTTCTTTTGCATTCTATTATCATACACTATTCCTGGCACTTTGTGCCAGTTGGCTGTGGCCCCTCTGATTGATTTGGCCTCCTCATTCAGACTTCCTTTCTCCTCATCCACCCCACCTAGATACTTGAAGCTGTTAACCTGGTTTAATATTTTCCCTTCAGTCTCAGTTCTCAGCTTCTTCAGATTTCTTCCATTTGATGCCTCATTTGGTATTTTCCGAATACCATCCAACAAAGTATGGATCAACATTCATGTCCTGCACTACTCAGAGACTTTAATTTATACAATGACTTTGTCAATTTGTATTGTATAACATCTCCTACTTTCTAACAACTGAAACTTCTAGGTTCATAGGTAAATACTAGGCTATCTGTTTGTAGGCTATAATAAGCCTAGCCAATAACCAGAGTTCACACTGAAACCCATTACCTTGTATCTGTGAGGTAAAGACCTTTAACCATTATGCCAATCCCATCCCTTGCAATGCAGTTGCCAATATGTTCTCATCCATGGACTGGAACATGCATTGCCATTTATCTGTTTACTCCCAGCAAAACACTTAAAGCTTTTAAATTTTAGAAAACAAAATTCTGAGATTTATTTATTCTTTTAACAGGAGAGAACATCACTATGTTAGTATTGAAAGAACCTGAAGGCTTCCTTCAAAAGCCCAAGCAGAATTTTTGCTAAACCCCCACACACTTTCGAGAAGGAAACTGTACAGCAAAAAGCAGTTCAAGCTCCAGCTTTGGTAGAGCCGATCAAAATAATGAAACGCAGAAGGAGTACTCCATATATATAAACTCAAATAAAAAAGCTGGAAACAATGGAAGAAGCTTTAAACAAATATTCAGATGAGCTGAAAAGTCAGAGGTCAAAACGAAGAAAAGGCTGGTTGAGTATGAGACTGCTCAAGAACAGATCTGTCAAAAATGGTAGAATTAGAGGACAGAACACATAGGGAAAAGCTGAGATTTTCTGCTGTACCTGAGAAACTGGATGGAACCAACTATATTAATTTTGTGAAAGCAAACTGCACTGGTGTTTCACATCAGGAACTGTTAATTGAAAGGGCCCCTTGTGTGTTAGCCCCAAACCTGGCTATAAGAAAGTAGCTAGGACTTCTAATAGGAAAGATGCAATCCTACCAGAAGAATTGATTCTGACAAAACTGTGCCAGAAGGGCAAAGTACTAAAACTTGGAGACCATATAGTGTGGAAAATGATTACTCACTGTACACCATGCAGAAGAGCAGTACTTTATTTCAGCATTAAGGAATTTCGAAAAGCAGGTATGAGATTCAACTTGCTATATCCAGTTATCTTAAGAGTATTTTTCTTCTGGATGGTCAAAGTAATTTTTGATGCAAAACATGCTAAGGAGGAAATACAAAAGTTTGTCCACCAACAAAAAAGTGAGCTGTCAAACAGAAGGGGATACTGCTGCTTATTCTGACAATAAAGCTCATAGAGCGACTATGCCAGTGAATCCTTTTCCAGTGTTTCAAAGGAAAATACTAGAGAGAAAAAAAGCACAGTAGTTAATTAGAAGACTCTGGCGTACCCTGGACTTGAAGTGGTGTTGAAAGATTGGAAATATTTGGAAATGAGACTGGAGTTAGGATATGGAGGTCAGCAATTCGGAAATTTAAATGTGGGATTACAAAGCATTAATCACATTTATGAAATATGGATGAATAACAAAAAAATGGAAATATTGGACTTTTTTGACTCCAAAGCATATGTCCTACTTCATGTCTAATGTTTTGAAGAACATTAAAGAGAGGGGAAAAGGAAGTAAAGCAGTAACTGTAAGTAAAATGTTGTGTTTTTATAAAACGTGACATATTGCATGCTATAAAGTAAAGATTTTTCATTTATTTTGTGTGTAATAGGGATGCTGAAGTCATCAGGTGCCCTTTTTCTTTTTTTTCTTTCTGTCTTCTTGTTTGGTTTTTAAGAAATGTAGGCACTGCAGTGTAAAAAGAGAAGAAAGCAAGATGAAAGGCAAATAAGTGGCAATTCAAACAAAAGCAAAAATCCACTTGTACTGAGACTGAAAGGAATGAATGTGAGCAATTAAGCATAACACAAGTTTATCTGCTTTTCATCCAAAGGACTTCATCAGAAAAAAAATTTGCATTCATTTGCAATTTTTTATATAAAAAAAAACATAAGGAGAATAGAGCAATTAAACCACAAATCAAAGACACAAACTGTTAAAAACACAGAACATCCAGGAAAAAAGTCCTTGTCCCCACCATAACGTTATACAAGTTTTCTAACTTTCGTCTTTCTGTCTTTAAAAAAGCACTTAATATTAATCATCTCATTTAAACCAAGTTCTTGGTCCGCCACATAGTTTCTTTTTCTCTAACGTTTTTATCCCCCCCTTTTGTCTACTGGTACTTCCAACACAAAAGAGAGAAATTTGTTAAAATTCTTACATGCAGTACTGCGCTTGTACAAAGCATCGTCAGGAGTCTTAGTTTTTAAAGCATAAATATGCTATTTATCCTTTTATTGAAGGCTGTTTAGGTCATATCTGTGTAAAAGGCTTCACATCCATTGCATGTGTTTTTGCAGTTATAAATACATTAAAGCCATCTTATATGGTTTATTGATGAATTGCCTGATAGATGCTTCCTTGTACAATTTTTTGACTGTCTAGAATCCTAGTTCTGTTCGGTATTCCTAAAGTTTACAAGCATGAAAAGAACCCCCCCCCCCTTTTGACCTATTGATCTGAAGTAGTTTACTTCATTTGATCTTCAACCTGTGGGTCTATAGATCCGAATTGGATCTGACATGGCCACATAACCAGCACCTGATCCGAGCTCCTCTCCTTACCCATAATGCCCCCCGTCTCCTTCCTCCCTTCAGATCTTGTTTGCCACTGAATAGCTAAGCAGCGTGGTCTCTAGCTCCGAATGTTTTTTGGGTAAGTGACTGTTTTTTGAGAGTTATCCCTTTTTCTGTACTTTCTATTCCCTCACCCTACTCTACCCACTGGTGTCTGTTTAAAAAAAAAAGTTTTGTTGTTATTGTAATTTTCCCGTTTTGGCCTTCCCACTCTTATCTTCTCTGTGAGTGAGTGATTGGGTGGCTGTGTTTTTCTTTTTAGGTAGGAATATGGCAGATTTTCCCCCTAAACTAGGATTTAGGAAATGCGTAGAGTGTGGCCATAAGCTCTCTCCAGCCGATGGCCACACTCTGTGTATAGTGTGCTTTGGCATGGCCCATTTGCTTACCCCCTGACCTGTTTGTGTGGGCTTCAACCCGCGGGCCCTTAAGGACAGGAGCGATAAGCTCATTTTGAAGGGCTTGCTTCCTTCTTCAGGACGGCTATCCCTGCAACCCCAGCTTCGGCCTTTTCTACCGCCGCTTCTGACTCTTCTCCTCCCCAGACCTCTGGGACTCAAACTCCTGCCAAGAGATTTTGGGAAAGAGAGACACCAGAAGAAAGAGAGACCGTGTAAATGGTCTCTGGACTGTTCTGCTTCAGTGGGGTCTCCACCCAAGGCCAAAACTCCTCTCACTATGCCCAGTTCCCCCCCCGGCTCCACTCTCCCAGGCTCTCCCCGAAGCCGGAGGTGTCTCTGTCTCCTGTAAGGCCGTCCCCTCATCGGCACTCTTCCCGGTCTACCTGTAGTCTTAGAGAGGTGGAGATAGACAGGATGATGCGGAAGTTCACCCGCATCCATATCCAGATGGGAGTCTTGCCGGGCCCCTCTTCTTCTGGAGCGGGGAGCTCGCAGACCTTTTTCACTCCTATATCTCCTTCTCTGATCCGTCCATTGGTTTCAGAGTCTTTGGATCCGAGGACTCTTAGGGTCGGGGTGTTGGCACTGATGGTACCCTGTACCTCGATGGCGACCATTCCCTTGAGTGTGTTGGATCTGACCGGGTTGGATCTGAGCTCTTGGAGCTGTAGCCTTGGTGCCAGATCCGAGGGGGGTTCTGTCGGCTCAGAGTTTGTTGTAGTGCAGTCTTCCCCTTGGCATCTCGGCGTCTGTAGTTTTGGCTCACATTCCCCCGTCAGATCCAAGGGGAATGGCTTCTGTGGTTTCTCAGGATACCCACTCCCCTTCAGCTTTTGACGTGGTGGAGAAGGTTCTCTTGAGTTCGTCGAGGCTCCTGACCATCTTGTCCTCTGACTCCGCCCCATCCGTCCTGCTGTCTCAGGGACAGCTTGTGCAGGTTTTGCCTTAGGAAGCCCCCACGCAGGAACAACAAGAGGTTTGTGAGTTCCCCTCAAGAGTCCCACTGAGGAGGTTCCTCACAAACTGATATGCAGAAGGAAGAACTTGGACTCTTCCCCAGATTCCTTGACCGAAGACAATGACTTGGAGGAAGGGGAAGGTTCCCCCCGATCACCCCCCTCCCCTGAGGATGTCTCCTTTGGAGACATGGAACTCTGCCGGGGGGGGGGGGGGTCCACCCAAAAAGCAACCTTGGATGAGTCAGTGATGTTCTTCGTGTTTCACTTTTGCAGTCATTACATTTGGGTTATCCTGCTGGCAGGCTCAGTCGGCCAAAGTCTTGGGTTCTGCGTCGGTTGCTGTCACCCCTTCCCTGACGTCAGGCTGTCAGGGGTATAAAAGATGCAGCCGATGCTATTTTCTTCTGTCTTTCTTGCCGCGCGGTGCCCGAAGCAGAAGCAGTTCACCAGTGCCAGTTGGCCGACTCCTGAGATTTTCGTGTTCGAATTTCAGATATGAAGTCTTCATTAAAAGCTAAGTACCCCGTTGGGGAAACTTTTTTTTTCTTGCTCCAGTCAGATGTCAGAAAAAGTTAATAATTGTATTTCTTGTGGGAAGCAAATACCTCATAAGGACTTTCATTCTTACTGTATTCCTTGCCTAGGCCCTGACCACGACGTAGCTAGTTGTCAGTTTTGTGCTAGATTTAACCAATGCACTATTAAGCGTCTGTACGATTTTGCATTAAGCTATTTTGGCCGAAGATTTAATTATACAGTGTTGTCGGATAGCCATCCGACAACCGGAGTTCACAAAAAACACAAAGAAAAAGACAGGCTACCGAGGTCCAAAACCGACGAAGAGGCTTCTCCTAAGCCAGTCGCCGGTTCTCAGTGAGGTGCTTTCGCAGCCCCTGACGCCCGTCGCAGGCCGCTACCGACACCCACATGGACTCGGCAAGGCCGCTAGAAGCTCAAAGTTTTGGAGCCTCTGAGACTATTCCCTCAGATGGGTCCAGAGCCGCTGAGCAGGCATCAGCTTCTGAGGGTGTATTCGGACCTAAACAATTATACATTAAAACGACTTCAGCTTCAAAGGCTAAAGCACCTTTAAAGACAAAGAAACAAGTTCAACAGCCTCATGGACAGGCCTCCATGCCCAAAGTACTCCTAAAGACCAGACAGGAGAAACCAAAAATGATTCTGATTGCCCCAGACTGGCCACGCCAGTACTGGTATCCAATCTTAAGGAACTTGTCTCAATGCCCAGCCTGGACCTTACCTCAAATACCTCATCTACTGTCCCAGCAAAACAGAGTCTGCACAGCCAACTCAGGACCCTAAACCTGGCAGCATGGCGAATAATGTAGCCATACAAAGCACACCTCTCAGTAAAGCTGTGATGGATGTCATTTTAGAAGCCAGAAGGCCTAGTACTAGAAAATCCTATGCTGGAAAATGGAAGAGATTTTGTGCTTGGAACCAAGCTCAAGGAACTGATGCAGCTGTCCCAAATATTCCTCAGATTTTGCAATACTTCACTGAGATGCTCGACAAAGGCCTATCTTTCTCATCAATTAAAATCCATGCCTCTGCCATTTCAGCTCATTACAATACAGAGCCACCACTCTTTTCTCATCTTTTATTAAGGCAGTACCTCAGAGGAGCCAAAATTTTAAGGCCTCCAAAGAGAACACCAACACCTGCATGGGACCTCAATTATGTCTTGGAAAAACTCATCCCCCTCCTGATAAGAGGCCTAGGCAAGAGACAGACTATGAATCTTCAGATCAGGTTTCCATTTCTTCTGATTCCTCTTCTGATCAGGAATATTTTCTACTTCCCTATGAGGATTCTGATGCTGAGGAATCTATTCCTTCAGCTTCTCCTCCTGAGGACTACTCTTTTGGGGAAACCTTGCATACCATGAGGGAGCATTTCCACTGGGAGAGCCAAGATTTTTCAGAATCTAAGAAAAGGCTCAGAGACTTCCTTTTACTACCTCAACACAGGCCTCTAGCTATTCCACCTGTGTTGGACATTGTAGATGTGTTTCCAGAGTCTAGTCTGACCCCTGACTCCTTACCTCCAGCTCCTGTTAAGCCGGACAGATACTACAGGGTTCCTGACTCTCACAAATTCCTTTTCAAAAACCCTGGTGCATACCCAGAAACTATTTCTCAGGGTCCCAAGGGGGTCAAGGCTTCCACTGCAAAAAAAACCTACCCCCTCTGACAGATTCTAGGGCACTAGACAGATGGGGAAAAAAGATTTACACATCTGTTACCTTGGCTATAAGGGCATTAAATTGCCAGTTTCATATGCTCAAATGTCAGCAATATGTCATGACACTGCTTAAACAGAAAATGTTGATTAAATTCTGAATGTGCAGAAAACAAAGAAATGCAGGATTTATTGCATGCAGCTGAACAAGTTGGAAAGCATACTTTGCAATGTGGTTTTGATTCTCTAGAGGCCTTCTGCAGGGCCGCTGTTACGGGTTCTGTCATTAGGAGGCATGCTTGGTTAAAGGAACAAAATCTACCTGATCATGTCAAAGCAAAATTATTAGATGCTCCATTACAGCATGATACCCTGTTTGGTGTTAAGGCAGAAGAGGTGTTAAAGAAAATGGAGGACAAAGCTAAATGTATGCATACAGTCAAGGAATTCTTACAGGTACAGCCTCCTAGGTTTAGCAGACACTGGCCTACAAAGAATTGGTCCTTTCCAGTATCAGACAGACCTCAAAGGGGCAGATCCAGACGCCCTAGAGGCAGATCCCAGCCACAAGGTTCGTACAGGTCTAAGCAATGGGGTGCTTCTACCTCCAAAAGCGGAAAGGACAAATCACAACCATACAGGAAACGGTCCCAATGACTTCCCCCTACCTGTACCAAGCACTTATCTTCTGACAGCACCCTTAGGGGGAAAACTAGCACTTTTTTCTCGAAATTTGCACATTACTACCCAGGACAAATGGGTTCTAGACAGTGTCACAAGGCTACAAGTTTCACTTCCATACCCTGCCAAGGACAAACGGTTGGCCAGACCTGCCAAAAAATCAATGGGCAGAGGCTCAAAAACAAGTTGCATCTCTCATGCACATGGGGGCTATTCAACAAGTGCCACAGCAAGAGCAGGGACAAGAATTTTACTCAAGACTGTTCTTGGTACCCAGAAAGGAACAAAGCATGGAGACCAATTCTGGACCTATCTATTCTAAACACTTACCTGGACATACCCAAATTAAAGATGATGACCTTGCAGCAGCTTCTGCCCAGGCTGGGCAGCAAGGCTTGGCTCGTGACTTTAGACCTAAAAGAGGCATACCTGCATGTCCCAATTGACAATCATGCAGAAGATACCTCAGATTCAAAGCTGGCTCAAAGGATTACCAATTCTCTGCACTGCCCTTTGGCTTATCTACTGCGCCCAGGGTCTTCACAAAGTGCCTGGCACCAGTAATTGCTTTCTGCAGACAAAGAGGAATACAGATATATCCTTACTTTGACGACTGCCTCATTCAAGCAGAGAACAAGGACATTCTACTACAGCATCTGGCATTTGTGAAGAAACTTTTAACATGCCTAGGGTACACAGTCAACGAAAAGAAATCAAAACTAGTACTCACAAGGGATAATATTCCTGGGTGCAAGTTTAAATACAACTGCCCAGATGGCTTATCTCATGCCAGACAAACAAAGGCAACTGACTACCTATTTCAAGGAAATGGCAACAAAGGCCCAGTTATCTGCAAGAAAAATTCTGCAGGCTTTGGGTTTCATGGCATCCTGCATCCTACTAATTCCATATGCAAGACTGCATATGAGGAAACTTCAGTGGTACCTAAAAAGTGTCTAGACACAACATTGCCACAGCCTGGAAACAATGATTTCTCTCATTCACTGCCTGCAACAGGAGTTTCGATGGTGGGCTAAGGCTTGTCACCAAAACAAGGGACAGCCATTCTCAATACCCCCAGCCAGGCAGAACCTTACGATGGATGCATCAGATTATGCCTGGGGGGGTCTACATGGCAGGAAGAGGTATTCAGGGCATCTGGTCCACAAACCAAATGCATCTACATATCAATCAAAAGGAGATGCTAGCTGTTCAAAATGCCCTGATAGCCTTCATGGACCTAATTCATCCGGGACAACTTCTGATAAGACAGACAACACCACGATCATGTGGTACATAAGTAGGGGGTCACTCACTTTTGCCCCCTTTGCAGACTAGCCATGGCTTTATGGGGCACAGCATTGACTTACCAAGTTCATCTGCAGGCACAATTCCTGCCAGGAAAGGAAAATACTCTGGCAGACGAACTAAGCAGAAACCTCATGGATCCCCACGAGTGGCACCTGGATCCACAAGTCTTCAGCATGATAACAAAGAAATGGGGATGCCTGGACATAGATCTATTTGCCTCCCCTCACAACAATCAACTAAAAAGATTCTGCACAAGGACTTATTACAGACTAGCATGGAAAGTGGACGCCTTATCTTTCAGCTGGACAAACCTATCAGTATATGCCTTTCCTCCACCTTACCTCCTTTTGAGCCAGCTGCTACTGCAAATATAAAGTTTTTATCTTGGAAAACAGCTTTGCTCCTAGCAATAACTTCTGCAAGACGAGTGTCAGAGCTACAGGCTCTCATGGCTGTGGAACCCTTTATGATTTTTTATCCGGACAGGGTCTCTGAGGACAAACCCTACATTTATGCTTAAGGTAGTATCCAGGGTAGCCCTTAACCAAACTATTCATTTGCCAACTTTTTATCCAAATCCACAGAACAAGGGGGTGAAAATTCTGCATTCTTTGTACGTACACAGACAACTTAGATTCTACTTGGATAAAACTAAAGTTTCAGAAAGACAGAGCAATTACTAGTGGCATATGCTGCAGGATCACAAGGAAAGGCCATCTCCAAGCAGACTGTTTCAAAGTGGATAGGTCACTGCATTCGTTTCTGCTACTCTCAGCGTGGCAAACCTGTGCCTAAGGACATTAGGCCACATTCAACCAGAGCTGCAGCCACTTCTGCAGCCTTTCTCAGGGGAGAACCAACCAAAGACTTTTTAGAGGCTGCTACTTGGAGTTCAGTGCATACCTTTACAAAACATTACAATCTGCCACTTTACTCTAAATCCAGAGCAGACTTTGCCACTGCAGCTCTGCAGGGCCTCATAGCCGCCCCTAATGCTAGTTAGTTCCATCCTCCCATCCATAGCTTTGGGAAACTACCCAAATGTAATGACTGCAACAGTTAAACATGAAGAACATAGTACAGTTGTGTACACTTACCATAAATGTAGATGTTCGAGTGTATTCACTGTTGCAGTCCAGGTTACCCACCCACCATCCCCCTTATTTTTGCTGGAACTTATCTTTCCTTCTCTGATCTATACAACCTATGTGGTGTATTTGCTTATAAATGAAGGTAAAGTTTATTTTGATGCATGCATGTGTTACATGCATATATTTAGCATACCCTTTTGGGGTCCCCTGACATCTGGGGCAAGAAAAAACTGAAGAAAATGGCGTCGGCTGCATCTTTTATACCCCATACGACCTGACGTCCGGGAAGGGGTGACTGCAATCGACGCAGGACCCAAGACTTTAGAATTCAGGCCGACTGAGGACAATCTGCCAGCAGGATAACCCAAATGTAATGACTGCAACAGTGAATACACTCGAACATCTACATTTATGGTAAGTGTACACAACTGTACTTTCTAAGAGGCAAATTCGTCACAGACCCATCTACTTCCTGGGTGTCCCCTCCCACGGATCCGCTTGTGGACCTCATAGCATCTCGGGCGTTTAAGGAACTGGACACCGTGGAGCCCATCCCTAGGCACCCAGATAAAGTTCTAAGCCCCCCACCAGATAGGACTAGTTGGAGGAAGGGGTCTCCTGTAGATGCTATGGTGGTGGCTGGTGCCACGAAAAGAGAGCTCTCACAGGAGAGCTGTATGGTCCATCCTCCTGACAGAGAGCAGAGGATCATGAACTGCCTAGGGAAGCGAGTGTACGCTTCAGCAACCTTTACCATAAGGGTGCTGAACTACATGGTGCACGTCATTTGACTGCAGCGTGACCTAGTCAAGGAGGTCGCTGAATCTCCCCTGGAGTCCATCCGGCGGGGGGCAAGAAGGTGTTCTCCACACAGTTGGCCACTCTCAAAGTGGTGGCAAATATGTCCATGCATCTGCTCTCCCATGCTACGGAGGGAGCTGCCAGGGTGACTGGTTCTGGCTTTGCCATGAGGCGCTTATGTCTTGTATATTCTCCAAGCTCAACTTCCTACAGCAGAGAGAGTTCTGCGGGCACTGTCTTTATTCTACCCCTTGCTCGACTACACATGTGTCTCCTTCAGTGGACACCAGCAGTCCATTGGTCTCTACTAGATCTTCCCCAAGTTCACAAGCATGAAAAGAACCCCCCTCCTTTAGACCTATTATTTCTGCTTCTTGCTCTGTGACAGAGGGAATATCTTTGTGTATAGACTCTGTTCTTAACCCCCTGGTTGTTTAAATTCTTGTTTACGTGATTCCTGGGATTTCATGGAACACATTAGTAAAATTTAATGACTGTTTTATGTATGGAGAAAAAAATGTTCACTGGCGATATTGTTTCTCTTTTCACTAGCATAGCATGGGACATAGGAGTTGAATATATTAGACTGTATTTGTCTTTGATGTTTTTCCACTGATAGTGAATCTTATTTGTTCCCTCTTAGAAATAGTCGTTGAAAACAATTATGTTCTTTCATGATAAATATTACCAGCAGGTAAATAGCACTGCAATGGGTTCTGTGGCTGCACCTGCCTTTGCTAATTTAATTTTAGGCTGGCGGGAGAGCAAAATACTCCTCACTACTGCTAGTTACAAAAAAAAATATTTTTTAAGCGTTAAGTGGATGGTTTCATTTTTATTATAGGAGGCATCCTAGACTGTGAAACAATCTTGTATGATTTGAGTAATACTACAAGTTTTTTTTTTTTAATTCCTTTCCTCTACTTTGGGGTTGGAGGTACATTTCTTGGGTATTCTGTTAAAATGGGAATGTTAAGAGAAGGTCTTTTGGAAGCAGTATCTTTAGAAAAAATATGTTTTCCAAATGCTGCCTGCACCAGAACAGCAATCATCCTAGGTTTATAAAAAAAGAATGTACCCCATGGACAGTTTATTCAAGCCTCCAGGCTCACGACTGATGAAGATACATTTGATAAAGAAATTAAATTTATTATTTCCCTGTTCCTGGCTGATTCTGTATTAGCTGCTGGTGCAACTGAAATTAAAAGGAAGAGAGCTGCTTTTTTGCTCCTGTTTTACATCAACCTCTTGTTGTCCAAAAAAAAAAAAAACTTGTCTACCACTAATAGAAATGTTAATAACAGTTTATTTTGTGCTTTGTATATGTTTGTAGACAGTTTTGCTGTCAGGAAGATAATCTAGGACAATTGGCTGATTATAAAAGGGACTGTAGATTTATGGAAGGCTGTGGGGAAAAAACCTTTGTTTACAAAAAGAATTTTAGTTTACAGACTTTATTACAGCATGATGGTATTCTGGTTAAACCTACCCTTATTGATACACCGAAAGGCACCTACAAGTCTGGGTTTTGCACTGCCTGCAGATATATATACATGAGGGTAGTTATATTATGCTACTACATGGTAACATTGTACTGAAAGCCAGTGGGAGGGTTTACATGTACTTCTGCTGGAATCGTATATATCAGTATATGCATGGGATGTGAAGCCTTTTACATAGGTATGACCTCAAGAGCCTTCAATAAAAGGATAAAGGAGCATATTTATGCTTTAAAACTAAGAATCCTGATAATGCTTTGTACAAGCACAGTACTGTTTGTAAGAATTTTAGCAAATGTCTGTCTCTGTGTTGGAACAAGTATCACTAAATAAAAGGGGGGACGGGGACCATAAGAACTTTATAGAGAAAAAAGAAACTGTGGCAGATCAAGCTACAAGCTGACCAAGAACCTGGTTTAAACGAGGTGAAGTGATTTCTTAAGGTTAGAAGGATGAAAGTTAGAAAACTTGTATGTTATAGTGGGGACAATGTTTTTTTTTTTTTCTTGAATTTTTTTTTCCTGTAACAGTTTGTATCTTTAAAAAAAATTGAATTGTGATTTAGTTCCATTATCCTATTACGTTTCTATATAAAAAGAATTGCATTTGAATGCAGATTTTTTTCTGATAAAGTCCTTTGTACGAAAAGTAGGTAAATAAACTTGTGTTATGCTTAATTGCTCATATTACTTCCTTTCAGTCTTAGTACAGCAAGTGGCTTTTTGCTTTTAAAAAGAGAACAACACCTGGACAAAAGAGCAATGATAATCAAGTAAAATGTATTCTTTTTCTTACTTTTGCATAGGGAATGACTGGATTAAGGCCGTTGGCTTCATCTAATAGCAAGTTTTAGGGTGAAGCAAAGAAATAAACATTAAATGCAACAAAATGTTTTCCTTAAGCAAATAAAAGTTCACAGTGCAACATGAGAAGCTTGTAGCTGAACTAAAGTAAAACCACAAAAAACAAATAATCCAAAGGAAGACAACTGGATACACTCGAACCACTCTTAAGTTTAATGTGAAGCGCTTTTCGTCTGGGATAATACCCAGACTTCCTCAGACAAAAACATACACCAAAACCACTCTATAAATACAAATCAGTTAATTAGTTAATTTTATTAATCAAACTGTAAAAAAATACCAAGCTAAAATAAGAATGTTTTTAAAGTTTTTATAGCTTAACTAATAATATAAACTTCTAATAAAACCTCTTAACCAAGAGCAGCAACATTACTTAATTTATAGATGTGTAAGAAGTTTATGTTCACTAACATAAAACTAAAACTGTACTAAAAAATACGAAGAAGTTATTGGAAACCAATGCCACTACTTTAGTAAGATCCCCCGGAACATTTTAAATGTGAAAACTGTAACTACTGTAAATATATAGCAACAGGAACTAATGTTACAGTGAATAACAGAATTTTTAAAACAGTAGGGAGATACAATTGTAATTCAAAATCAGTTTACTTGGCTCAGTGTAAGGTATGTCCCACGTTTTATGTAGTAAAACTGACAGAAAATTGAGAGAGAATATATGAATATATATATATATATATATATATATATATATATATATATATATATATATATATAATCAGAAGGAATAGAATTGAAAATGCCCTAGCCAAACACTGAAGAGACTTTCCAACACATTCCTTTATGTTCCGGGTATTGGATCAGGTTGTGGTAGATTGGAAGGGGGGGCCCTTTTTCGCTCTTGTTGGAGCAACAAGAACTCCTTTGGCAGTTGACATTAGACTCTAGTACTGACCCAGGTCTTGATGAAACAATATCCCTTACTTGTATATTGAAACTAAAAAACTTGGGAAGATAGACTATAGACGTATAACCCTTTTTTATCAGTGTGTGAATTTTTAAATAATAGAAGTACTGCATGAATTTTCATAGTTTAACATTTAATTACATGTGGATAAACAGTTTTAGTTTTATATGTTATTGAACATAAATTTCTTATACATCTATAAATTAATGTTGCTGCTCTTGGTTAAGAGGTTTTATTAGTAGTTTATATTATTAAGCTTTTAAACTTTAAAAAAATGTCTTATTTTAGCTCGGTATTTTTTACAGTTTGATTAATCAGTTAATTAACTGATTTGAGTGGTTTTGGTGTATGTTTTTTTGTCTGAGGAAGTCTGGATAATTTCCCAGACGAAAAGCGCTTTACATTAAACTTAGAGTGGTTCGGGTGTATCCAGCGGGCTTCCTTTGGAAGCTTGTAGCTGAAGGCGACCGTGTATCTGATTTTCCTGTTTCTATGGAGACAAGCTGATAAGGGGAGTAAAAACAGAATATTTTTTCTTTGAATGGTAGAAAATAATGTTTACTGAAAGCATTCAAGTTGTTTTCTACGTCTTGTTGAGGAATAAAGACAAGATAAAAACGGACATCATTTAGTGTAAGTAGAAGTACAGGCTGTACCATGTGTTTTAGCATAGCTAACCTTCATTATATGTCCGCTCAAGCTTGTGAGTATAATTGTCAGTCTGGGACAACTGTTCCTGTTAGGAGTGTTAAATATCATTATTTGAAGATATACAGATGTACGTAGTTGTATAGGTTACAGAGGTAGTTTAGGTTACAGAGGTAGTTTAGGTGTGCGTTTTGTTTTTTTTTTGTTTTGAGGGTTTTCATTAAAACAAAAAGTCTTGTAAGATGTAACATAGGTTCAAATGGATATGACAAGAAACAACTGTGTAAAAGATCAACCTGTCATGCATTGGTGTATGCATTTCACACAAAAGCTGAAACTGGACATTTAAAAAAAGAAGCTGTCATACATAACAGGTGGGAATAACAACTTCTTAGTAGTATAGAAACACTTTCCATATTGTCTGTAAATGTGAATGGTATCACAGGTATATAAAAAAAGAAAGAGTAGTGAACTACAATAAGCAATGCAGAGTGCAAATAGCTATAGTACGCGACACATTTGGAAACAACTGAACATGTGAATTTGATAAAGAAGGGATTCAGGGTGGTTATTCGGCAAATTATCTGGAACAAAGGAAAGGGGGTACTGGAGCTCCAATAGTGATTAAAAGAGGGGAAAAAAGATAATATTGGTAGATTTGTAGTTGTATGGGGGCTACTGGCAAGGGAGGAAAATTATGCTGGCATGTATTTATATTCCACCTAAAACTACTACAATGGAGCTTAAGAAAATTCCTGGAGAAATGATAAGCTTTCAGCAGGAAATATTTTTTAGAGGTGTGGACTGGAATCTGATTTGCAAAAGTGAGGATGTTCTTAGTGTTTCACTGTTGCAGTCATTACATTTGGGTAATCTGCTGGCAGGTTGCCTTCAGTCGGCTTGATTAAAGTCTTGGGTCC
This sequence comes from Protopterus annectens, assembly GCF_019279795.1. NCBI lineage: Eukaryota > Metazoa > Chordata > Ceratodontiformes > Protopteridae > Protopterus > Protopterus annectens. Next base: position 111,924,289 of record NC_056726.1, on the reverse strand, counting down.
TGCGTTGGTTGCTGTCCCTTCTTCCATGACGTCAAGTCGTCAGGGGTATAAAACATGCAGTTGACGCCATTTTCATCAGTCTTTCTTGCTGCGCGGTGCCCGAAGCAGAAGCAATTCGCAAGTGCCGGTCGGCCAACTCCTGAAATTTTCGTTTTCGAGTTTCAGAACCGAAGTCTTCAACCTAAAACTAAGCAGAAATCTTATGGACCCACACGAATGGAAACTGGATCCACAAATATTCATCATGTTGACACGTAAATGGGGGAGCCCAGACATAGTTTTGGGGTGAGGCAAAAAGATCTATCAGTTGGACAAATTCTGCACAAGAAGCCATCACAAAAAAGCTTGGAAAGTGGATGCTCTATCCTTCAGCTGGAAAAACCTAGCAGTCTATGCCTTTCCCCCTCTGCCTTTGCTGTCCAAGGTATTACTGAAAGTCAGACAGGAAAAACCAAAAATGATTCTGATTGCTCCAGACTGGCCTCGCCAACACTGGTACCCGCTCCTACGCAATATGTCACACCTTCCTCCGTGGTACCTGCCTCTGACACCTTTATCTACTGTATCAGCAGAACTATCAAATTCTGCACACTCCGCTCCAAACTCTGAATCTTGCTAATTTCACCAGTTACATCTCTCAGCAAATCTGTGATGGATGTCATTTTGGAGGCTAGAAGGCCTACTAGAAAATCTTATGCTGATAAATGTAAAAGATTCTTTGCCTGGAACCAGGCACAAGGAATAAGCACAGCAATGCCCAATATTCCTCAGATTCTGCAATATTTAACTGAGATGCTTCACAAGGGCCTTTCTTTCTCTTCTATAAAAATCCATGCCTCTGCCATTTCAGTTCATTGCAACACAGAGTCTCCCCTCTTTTCTCATCCCCTGCTAAAGCAGTATCTCAGAGGGGCCAAAAATTTAATACCTCCCAGGAGAGTACCAACTTCGGCATGGGACCTCAATTTTGTGTTGGAAAAGCTCACTCTACCTCCTTTTGATCCAGCTGCTACTGTAGACCTAAAATTTATCTCTTGGAAGACCGCTTTTCTTTTAGCAGTCACTTCAGCTAGAAGGATTTCAGAACTACAGGCTCTCATGGCAGTGGAGCCCTTTATTATTTTCTACCCAGACAGGGTGTTGCTCAGGACCAATCAATCCTTTATGCCTAAAATGATATCTAGTGTGGGTCTTAATCAGACCATTCATCTACCAAACTTTTTCCCAAATCCACAGAACAAGGGGGAGCGGATTCTGCATTCATTGGACATACACAGACAACTAAGATTCTACTTGGGACAAAATCTCAAAGAAAATCTGAGCAACTACTGGTGGCATTAGCTGCAGGGGCCGAGGGAAAGGCTATTTCAAAGCAGACTATTTCAAAATGGATAAGCCATTGTATTAGTTTCTGCTACATGCATCATGGTAAACCTGTTCCCAAGGGGATTGGATCCCATTCCACCAGGGCTGCATCTACTTCTGCAGCCTTTCTCAGAGTGGTTCCTACCAAGGACATTCTAGAAGCTGCTACCTGGAGCTCAGTTCATACGTTCACCAAACATTACCATTTAACTCTATTCTCTAAATCCAGAGCAGGCTTTGCCACTGCTGTCCTGCAGGGCCTTATAGCTGCTCCTAATGCTGTAGAATTCCATCTTCCCAACCATAGCTTTGGGATTCTACCCAAATGTAATGATTGCAACAGTGAAACACTAAGAACATTGTACAGTTGTGTAAACTTACCATAAATGTAGATGTTCGAGTGTATTCACTGTTGCAGTCCTGGTTGCCCACCTGCCAGCCCATTACTTTTCTCTTTTTATACCTCTTCTTTCTTTTACTATGCTCAGAAGCCTTTTTGTTGTATTTGCTTTTATTTGGAGGTATATTTTATGTGTTTTAAATTACATGCATATATAGATATATATATTTTGCTCCCCATTTGGGGGGCACCTGACATCTGGGGTAAGAAAAACTGATGAAAATGGCGTCGGCTGCATGTTTTATACCCCTGACGACCTGATGTCATGGAAGAAAGGGACAGCAACCGACGCAGGACCCAAGACTTTGTTAATCAGGCCGACTGAGGACAACCTGCCAGCAGATTACCGAAATGTAATGACTGCAACAGTGAATACACTGTAACATCTACATTTATGGTAAGTGTACACAACTGTACTGTGTATCTGGGGGGTCTAGAAGAGAAAATATAACGAGGGTAGATTTTGAAGAAATTTATGAAGATATTTTATATGGAAGATGCAACTTTAGTAGTAGGAGCTCAGAGAAAATTTACATATTTCCCAAGGTACAAAAACTGGGCTAGGCTAGAAGGAAATTGTATTTCACAGGAACATGTGTTTTTAATTGAACGTTCTGATACAAATCCAATAAATGTCAGCTCATGAGGCAATAATAACTAAATAAAAATGCAGGATAATGAAATTAAAATAAGACAGTGGCACTTCCACCTGTCTGTCAAATAGAGTGCAATTTTAAGGAATGTGTAGTGGAAATTATTCAGGAGTTTTATTAAGGACATCAGTAGGACTTGGTGGGAGAGATTTGTGTCCCAGAGACTACTCTTTTTGTGGAATAGAAACCCTCTCCATGTAAAGCAGAGTACCTCATTAACCCTTTTTAAGCACAACCTGGATAACTGGATAGGGAACAGAAAATACAACCCTGGGGATTCCTCCTGTCTCTGCTAGACAGTGGCATAGGGTGCTGACTTGGAAGATGGGCTAAACGCTTGGGTAGGCTTGTAAGGGCCAATAGCCTAGTAACTTCCTATGAAGGAAGATTGAAATTACTTCAGAAAGTAAAGGTAGGGAGTGGGATAAAATGAATATGGAGTTTAAAAGTAGGGTAGAAATAAAGATATATGGTTGAAGTAACCAGAATTATTTAGAGGGACTGACAAAGGTTAAATTATTGCAGAACAGGGGAAATCTCTGAGAATAAGAAGAGGTGCAGCTGCAGAGTGCTAAAGAGAAAAGAGACTACCTCAGTAATATTTATGACTTTAGAAAGAGTTCTGTTAATCAATTATTCTTTTATAGTGACTTCAGAGCACAAAAGCTTTCAGCACAACGGCACAGGCAACAGAAAGTATAAGGGGCTGTTGCCAAGCTTAGGGAGCATATAACAAGGAAAATAACCAGAGATCTGTAGATGTATTAAAAATATTTTGGAAATTTTATGAAAATTGTTATAAAGCAGAGGAATGTGGAATTAAGAAAAAGCACAAATGGAAATACTTGTGGAATAATTAAATATGCCAAGGTTAGAGGTACAGTAGACGAGGCTCAATTACTAACAGGATAGGAGGAAAGGAGATAAAATAGCCAATATACAGGAAAGTCTCCAGGAATAGATGGTATTCCTGTAGAAGTTTGGAACCTAAGGGGAAGAAAGTAATAAAGATCTGAAAGGTTTTCTTTAACAGCATTTTAAAAGGAGGAGAAACGCTAATATCCTGAGAAAAGCTGTGGTGGTTGTAATACTTAAAGATGGTAAAGACCCAACAGATCCAGCTTCATTCAGGCCCATTTCAATTCTAAACCATGGTTATAAAGTGTTTGTCTATAATGGCTATAAGAATGGTAGTAGTGATGCCAAAACTGATAAATATGGATCTGTGTGTGTGTGTGTGTGTGTGTGTGTGTGTGTGTGTGTGTGTGTGTGTGTGTGTGTGTGTGTGTGTGTGTGTGTGTGTGTGTGTGTGTGTGTGTGTGTGTGTGTGTGTGTGTGTGTGAGCAAACATTTGACAACATTAATAGAATCGAGATGATCTAGCAGAAAGCAGAATGTAAGAAAACTCCACAATTATTTGTGGGTCTTGATGCAGAGAAGGCATTTGACAGAGTAAGCTGGGATTTTATTAGAGCAATGGAAGCATTTACATCTCCTGGTAAAATAATAAGATTGATGAGGAGGATGTATGGGGGATCTGAGGTGAAAGTGTGTGTGTGTGTGGGGGATCTGAGGTGAAAGTGTGTGTGTGTGTGTGTGTGTGGGGGGGGGTCTTCTCTGATAAATTCTGTTTTGAGCAGAGGACCCAGGCCAAGGTGTAATCTTTCCCTCTGCCAGTGGTGCTATATAAAACACAAATAACAAAGAAAATAAGGGACTCAGAAATTCACTGATATAATTGGTATGGTAATCAAGAAAAGTTGGCTTTATTTGCGATGATTTTATTTTGTACTTGATAAAACCAGAAAAGTCATTTCAGTGTTGCGGAGTATTCTGAGACAATTTCATGTCTTTTCAGGATACCTTAATGAAGATAAGACAAAGGTGATGGTTGTAAATGATCTACTCACACACAAATTGGCTCGACATTAGCCATATCTATGGGTACATGATAAAATTAAGTACTTAAGAGTATGTATTAAAAACTGATTCTGTAATGCCATCTAATGATATGTGGGAAGAGACAAAACAATTAATAATACAAAACTGGGAAGTAGTTTCCAAACAAGATACAAGCATCGAAAATGTTTTTAGTCCCTTTAGTTTTATACAAAGGTTAGGCATATTTTTATCGATCAGAGGAAAAATTGTGAATAGCAATTAATAAAGAATGGAAGGATTTTATCATGGAGTTGAAGAGGACAAGAGTCAAATGGGATAAGTTGATCCTTTCAATGGTACAAGGTGGTTTGGGATTACCTGACCTGAAGAGGTGTTTCAGAGCTACACAGCTAAGGCTCCTATACATAGCAGAAGGAGAAAGCTATTTTTCTAAGTGGAAAGAGATGATGACGAAACGGGGGGAGGGCTCAGGAAATAAGGCGAGACTGGGATTTTGGATGGAGATCCTTAAGGAGAATAACAATAACCATACAGAATATTATATTCATTAAGTAGCAGGAAGTATTCTAAGAAAAAAGCCAACATGAGAATGGAGAAAGAAGATTCTGCCAGTATGGATGACTGCAATTAGGGGTACAGAGAATAGGCAAGAAGAATTGAATTTAACTGGCAAAGGAATCTCTGTATTGGAAGCAAAGAGAAGATAAGGTAATAGAATGGAAAAAGGCCAAGGATTCACTTAGAGTGCAGGCTAGAGATTTCCTTCCCTATCAAGGATTGATATCAGAATATAGGCAAGGATAAAGGAATAGTGGTGTCCTGCGAAAGACCAGCACTGGTAGTGTTTTTAATAGAATCTAGAACTGAAACTGCTGTTAAAGGGATAATTAGTAGGGCTAGTAGGGCTTGTAAAGTGTTGCATGATAACTATAGGAATCAATCAGAGGTCGTTAGAAAGGATTGGGTAAAGAGAATGGATAAGCAATTCATCAGGAAACAATGGGAGAATGTGTATGTCTCCCAAGTATGCAATACAGTCTAGAAAGGTTAGGAGTTTTGCTTGGAAGTGTTTGCATAGGTATTCTTTTACCCCAAGCAGACTCCATAGAATTTTTCCCCTGGTAGATTGCAAATATTGGAGGTGTGATGGGGAATGAGGTAATTGGGAACATATTTTTTTGGGAATGTAGTGAGTTGGCAGACTTTAAAAATTCCCTGCAGACTACTCTGTCAGAAATACTGAATGAGCAAATCGATGTAATTTCACCACTCTGTACTAGATTAGTACCACAAGATTTGTAGTTAGGAAAATACTGCACTACACTGACCTGGAATTGACTGAGCTTGGCTTCCCTCATTGTTTTCTTAGCAGCTGGCCTAATCCAGTTTTTCTGGCTCACAATCTTGTATTACTTTGTGTCTATCCCCTCCCCCACTTTGAACCTGCATGCCTCTCTCCCACTCCTGCTCAATTACAGAGGAATCAAAAAAACCCGATGTAGAAAGGCACCATCTTTTGACTTGGCTTTTCTGCCTTTGCTTCATAGGAATCCCCAGTAGTGTACTCGCATGTACCATATTCCATTCCTTTTTAAATAGTACTCTATTGACTCCTAATTTACAGCATGTCCCTTTCCTAATATCCCTGGCATAACTACATTATTTTCCTACTTCTCAGTGAACTGCAGCTCCCCATTTTTAAAGAAAAATAAAAACAGGAAAGAAAAGAATCTAGCTTGTCTAATTATGCTTAAATCTGGCTGTTTAATTTCCCTGGACACTGGGTTGTACTGGCTGATTGGTTCTTTTGTACTTTCCTCTGTCCCAGGTGTAGCCCCGCTCCCTCCCATATAATTTCCTTTATACCTAATCACAGGTCCCTCCCAACCATCAAACTCCTCCCCTTCCTGTTACACAAGCTAACACCCACTATAGACTCTCCCTACCTTACAACTCCTCCCCAAACTCTCAACCAACTCGCACTGTTAAAGCCCTCTCCTCCTCCTCAAACATGCCAAACGTAATCATTCCTGTCATACTTCTACCTGCACTGCTCCTCCGACACAACATAAAATCACCTCACACACTGTTAACTCCTATACATAAAGCGCCCACCTACCCTCACCAAAACTGCTTTTCTTACCCTCAGCAACCCATATTTATCTCTGCAAGTATCCTTCCAATGAATTTACTACTCCCTAAAATAAAAACTCCTCCTTTCATCCATAGTACATCTACATATAAAACAAAATACTTTCACAACTACCTACAAAAAATGAAAGCTTATGACTTCCCAGGGACTCTACTCTTGTCAGATGATATACACCCAAACCCTGGTCTTACCACTGTTCCTAACACCCCGCAAAATATCACCCCCATTTCTAATCAACCGTCCATACCAAAAAAGAAAATCTCCTTCTGTTCTATTAATACTCGAAGTATGCTCAACTAACTAAGCCAGTTTCATGCTTTGGTATCTCTTCATACCCCAGACATTATCTCTGTCACAGAAACTTGGCTTAAACCTCAAAACCAAGATAAAGACATTCTTCCTCCAGGTTATAATATACTTCGCCAAGATCGCTTAAAGAAAAAAAGTGGAGCTGTTGCTCTGGTTTACTCTAACTACCTCACTGTCTCCCTTCCTAAAGAACCAAGTCCCTCCTTTACACCTGCTGAAATACTAATAGCAAACCTCAAACCCAATGACTTCACTACCATCACAGTTGTAGCCATATACATTCCACCAGGGGACAACATCCCCTTAATGGAAAATATGCTGTCATATTTCTCCCTAAATTTCCCGAATGAAGCTATCTTTCTTGGGGACGTAAACATTAATCGGCATAACCTTAATCATCCAAACCCTCCACAACACATAAACCTCCATGGATTTACACAACTAATCTCCAAACCTATCCATACTAATAACTCTCATTCTTCAAGCTCCTTGATTGCTGGGGTTAGAAACAACTATCCAATCTAATACCACAACCCTGAAACTCTACCCAATGCCTTTTGCGACCACTCTCTTATAAAAGTGCTATGGTACATCACCCACCTGTCCAAACCACACCAGCTTATCACCTGCCGCAGGCTTTCAACCTTTAACCCAGACACTTTTAAAACCCTCCTCTCTAGAATTAACTGGAATTTCCTTACTCAGCTCCCACTCAGTGAAGCAGTAAATGCCTTCAACTCAACTTTCCTAAATATTTTAAATTCTCTAGCCCACTGAGAAAAGTTTGATTTAAAGGCACACATTTCAACTTTTCATCCTGGCTAACTAAAACTACCCGCACCCTTATGAAATCCAGAGAGAGAGCATGGAAAACATGGGTACAAACCAAACTTCCAGCTGACTTCCTAAAGTATAAAGAACTTAGAAATCAAACAAATTTTCGACAAAGACTTTTATTATAATCCCCTAAAAACATTAAAATCTGATCCCAAAAAATTCTGGAATGCTATAAACCAAATACTACATCCAGGTAACCCAACTTCACCAAACCCATGTCCTGACAAGTCCCCTGAAGAAACCGCCAATACCTTCAACACCTACTTTATTGAATCTATTTCCAAACTATTTAACCCCAGCCTCTCAAACAGCAACACTTCAAACCTCCCTATACACCCCTCAACCACCGTCTCAGTAAACTCTTCTCTCAAACCTGTCTCCACTGACTGTATCAGAACTCTACTCTCAAAGCTCAAACCATGCTCTGTATCAGCAGACCATATTCCTTCTTACTTTCTCCAGATTGCTGCACACTCCCTTGCTATGCCTGCATCTATACTAATCAATCGCTCCATCTCTGAGTGTAATGTTCCTTCTATCTGGAAACAGTTTTACACTCTTCCTATTCATAAAGGAGGTAACTCCACATAAATATCTAATTTCAGGCCTATCGCTATCCTCTCCCCTCTCTCCAAAATCCTCGAGAAATGGATACACAAACAAGTTATGCATTATCTCTTACAAGAAAAACTTCTCACTCCAACACAGCATGGCTTTGTCCCAAGCATAGTACAACCACAACTCTACTATAATTTCTCAGCACCTTAGCCCTTGCTAAAGATGATCACAGACTTGTATCCTGTCTGTTCCTTGACCTTTCTAAGGCTTTTGACACTCTCACACACAATGCTACTTAGTAAAGTTGTAGACCTAAACCTCTCCCCTGATACAGTTGCATGGTTCTGTAGCTATTTTTTTGATGGGCTGCAGTCAGTACGATGGGACTCTGCACGAACTACCCCTCTCTCAGTAAGAACTGGTGTACCCCAAGGCTCCATTCTTGGACCTCTACTCTTAATACCTTCACCAAATCACTCCATTCCTATTGTCTTCAGTCTAACGTTGTCCAATATACAGATGACTCTATAGTCATAACTATTGCTAATTCCTCCTTTGAACCTTTTGTAGAGTATCCACATCATTTGGGGATTCAATAATGGCTCCCAGTTTGCAGTCATCTGCAAACTTTGTTAGCCAGAGTCCCTTAGTGTTGACCTGTACTTCAGAGAAGTAGATGCCAAACAAGAGCGGCCCCAGGACTGAACCCTGAGGTACTCCACTTGTCTGGAGCTGGATTTGGAGTCGGCTACTTTTACAGTGTGGATTCTATCAGTAAGCCATTTAGCAACCCATTGGGTGACATAGGGATTAATGCCCAACTTAATAAGTTTATCTATGATTCCAGAGTGGGGGATGGTGTCAAAGGCCTTGGCAAGGTCTAGTTCCAATTAGGATCAAGGACCACTCTACCAGGGCCTTGGCTTCAGGTCACCCCACAGATTTTCTATTGGATTTAGGTTTGGGCTCTGTCTGGACCATTCCAATACTTTAATTTTCTTCTGTTGAAGCCATTCTTTGGTTGATTTGGATGTGTGCTTGGGGTTATTGTGTTGAAAGGTGAAATTCCTCTTCATCTTCACCTTTCTAGCAGACGCCTGCAGGTTTTGGGCCAAAAGTGACAGGTATTTGGAGCTGTTCATAATTCCCTCCACCTTGACTAAAGCTCTAGTTCCAGCTGAAGAAAAGCAACCCCAAAGTGCGATACTGCCACCACCATACTTCACCGTGAGGATGGTGTTCTCTTGGTGATGTGAAGTGTTGTTTTTTCACCAGACATACCTTTTGGAATTGTGGCCAAAAAGTTTAACCTCTCATCAGACCATAACATACTTTCCCACATGCGTTTGGAAGACTATGTATTGTTTTGCAAATTTTAGCCGGGCCTGGATGTTTTTCTGTGTAAGAAAAGGGTTCCGACTTGTACCTTACCCCATAGCTCAGACATATGGAGAATACGCAAGATTGTTGTTACATGTAGTACACAACCAGTACTTGCCAGAAAGTCCTGCAGCTCCTTCAGTGTTGCTGTATGTCTTTTGGCAGCCTCCGTGACCAGTTTTTGTCTTGCCTTTTCATCAGTATTGGAGGGATGTCCAGTTCTTTGCAATGTCACTGTTGTCCCATAATTTCTTCACTTTTTGATGACTGTCTTCACTGTGTTCCATGCTATATCCAGTGCTGTGGAAATTTTTTTGTACCCTTCTCCTGACTGATACCTTTCAACAATGAGATCCCTTTGATGCTTTGTAAGCTCTTTGCGAACCATGGCTTTTGCTGTAGCAGGCAACTGAGTAAATATCAGGAAAATCCTACTAGGACAGCTAAACTTTATTTGGGGGTAATCAGAGTCTCTTTAATTGATGGCAGGTGTGTACCCAAGAAGACTGAATGCTGTAATTATATCAAAAGGTGATTCATCCAAGTATTAGTTTAAAGGTGTGCACACTTATGTAACCAGCTTATTGTAAGTTTCTTTTTTTTATATTTTTTCTCCTAACAGATTTGTTTGTTTTTCAATTGAATTGTACAGGTTATAGGTCACATTAAAGGTGGGAAAAGTTTTAAAATGATTTATTGTGGTCTAATTTTTTATATCCGAAAAACCTGACATTTTAACAGGGTGTGTACACTTTTAATATCCAGTGTGTGGGTGTGGGTGTGTAAGAGTGTGTGTATATCTATCTATATATATATATATGTATATCTATATGTATGGTTCCCCATCATATGATCGAATGCCTCTAAACTCGAAACCAGAATCTCGAATTTAGAGAAACTCTAACATATGAAAGGGACAAAAAAAAAAAAAAAAAAAACTTTCAAATGTTTTCACAGGGGGTCTTTGCCCCCCTGCACCCCCCACCCCCCTCTACTTAATATACCTACTCCGAGATCGTAGTACAGTGAAGGAAAGGGAAATTTCCCATTCCGAGCTGTACGCGCAAGCGCAAAATGGAAGATTTTCCATTCCTCCGCTAAAGTGCGGTCACGGAACATTCACATTTAAACTACTAGGGTACAGGGAGACCTGGCCCCCTGCAGTAAGGTAAGTTAACTTTTTATTTTTTTTAAACCTAAGGCTCCCATTCACAATTCTCTCCTTAGGATCTTGATTTTGTGTTTAAGACGCTAACGCTTGCTCCATTTGAACCAGCTAATCTGGCTGACTTGAGGTTCTTAACATGGGAAACAGTTGTACTGATTTGCTCTGACCTCTGCAAATAGGGTATCTGAGTCGCATGCTCTTGTGTCCTGTCTGATTTTCTATAGTGACAGGGTTTGTTTGAGAGCTAACCCTTCTTCTTTTATATCTAAAGTTGCATCAGAGTTTACTTTCAGCCAAACTGTCATCCCCATTTTCTTTCCTGAACCTACAGATGAGAGAGAAAGGGTACTTCATCCCTTGGATGTCCACAGACAACTCTGGTACTGTTTTGATAGAACAAATTTTTTCAGATCTTCATATCAGTTCAATTCTTGTGAAGGTAAGAAGGGGCAACCTGTATCAAAACAGACTGGTTCCAAACTGTTGTCTAAGGCTATTACCTTTTGGTATACTCACCATAAAGTACAGTTGTGTACACTTACCATAAATGTAGATGTTCGAGTGTATTCACTGTTGCAGTCCTCACATATGGGTTATCTGGCTGCTGGTAGCCCTTAGTCGGCCCGAATACCAGAGTCCTTGGTATATGACGTCGGCTGCCATTGGTTGTAAAACTGATGTCAGTATGTCGGGTATAAAAGGAGGCAGACAACGCCATTTCCTCAGTCTTTCTTGCCGCGGAGCCCGAAGCAGATGCAATTCGCACTAGTACCGGTCGGCCGTTTACCTTCGTTTCGCTTTCTGACTCCCAAGTTGAAGACGCCTTCAGATAAGTACCCCGTTGTGGATCCTCTTTTCTTGCTTTAACGAATGTCAGATAAAGTTAATAACTGTCTTGCCTGTGGAAAACTGATTCCGCACCTTGATGAAGAACATCAACACTGTTCCAGTTAGGATCAAGGACCACTCTACCAGGGCCTTGGCTTCATCTATGACTTTTTGGAGAAAGTGTTGGATTCTAAAAGTTTTCTAGAAGCTGCTACTTACTCCTCTCTACATTTACAAAGCACTATAAGCTTGATCTGGACCTAGACCTAGAATAAGAGTCAGGCTTTGCTAGGACATTCTCCAGGGTCTCCTGAACTCTTCTTCACCTCCTAAATGTAGTTACCTAGAGTAATCTACTTGTATAGCCAAGGCTACTGTAGCAGTGATCAGTATGATAGTGCTGCTGTTTAAGTGAATTACTGTAACAGTAGATGTTTGAATTATCACTGCTGCAGTAGTTGCTCACTCTCTCCATCCCCCTTGGTTTTGGTGTTTTTTGTATGCCAGGGTATGGGCATTTATTTTTTGTTCCTAGCATTGACCTTTCAAGTCTCAGCCTCCATTTTTTTTGGCAGTAAAACTCTGAAGACCTTTGTGCCCAGATTTGTCTTTTAGTCAGCTGAGTTCATGTTATGTGACAGTTTGGGCATGTGGAAGGTGCCCTAAAGCTTTCAAAGCTGGCTGGCTGTTGTATCCTTGGCAGGATATTATCCTTGGCAGGATATTACCACATATGGCTAAGGCTACTGCAGCAGTGTTCATTGAACAGCTAATGTTTTGCTAAGTTTACTTACAGAACTTTACTTTTTGCCATGTGAAACAGTTGGCAGTGGAGGAAAGAGTGCACCTTTCCCTTCACTGCTAATTGCACATTTAGCAGAATAGCACTGTTTTTGCACCCTGACCTCAGAATTTTTTCCCATGTGGTATCAGGATGGTTGCACACAACCATTTTTTTATTCACATATGCCTATGACAAAAGCAAGCAAGATGTAACACCAGAAATTCATATTTATCCAGATTGATGTCCTTCCATATCACTGTTGCTGTTGCTCTTCACTGAAGATGAAGAGTGTCAAGACTGCCAAGGATAGCTGAACGCCCAGCTAGTATGCCAAGGCCTTTAGATTTTATAGGTGCCATATGTCACACGTGTGCTCCCAGCAGAGGTCATAAAAGTGATATACAGATGCAAATACCCAGAACTTCTTAGCCACCGGTCCGAACACCATTATCAAATGTTCTGAACGCCTATCTGCTGTGCTGGTCTCAGTCATTCCCATGCTTCCTCTTGCCAGACTCCTTATCAGGTAGCTTCAGTGGTATCTCAAATTGGTATGGCTTCAGGAGTGCCATCCCCTAGAGTTCCCTGTTCCTTTGCTTCCTTGTCTCAAACTCGAGCTCCAGTGGTAGTTTTAGCAAATTTCTCTCCAAGAACTGCCCTTGCATGCTACAGTTCCTATCCAAGAACAGTTCCCTGACACCTCAGACCTTGTATGGGATGCTTCTTCTGGCTCTCTGACCTTTTCATTACAGGTCAGACCATATCAAAGTAGAAAAGATGAGGGCTTTAATTCTGGCTCTACAGGCCTTACCACTGATGTAGTATATCAATAAGTGTGTGTGTGTGTGTGTGGGGGGGGGGGGTATGAGGTCTTATCTTCTTTGTGGACTGGGTCTTCAGGCCCATAATCTCACTATCAGTGATCAGGTGACTCTTCAGGCAGTTTACATTCCTTCAGGGCACAATCTCATGGCAGACTCTCTGAGCAGGTCCAGAATGCAGGCTCATGAATGGATGCTTCACAGGGATGTATTCCTGGACACTATCAGTGGTGCATTCCTCAAGTAGATCTTTTTGCTTCCCTTCTGAATAGATGACTTCCTGTCTTCTGTTTGAGATAACCAAGTCCTCTGGCTTAGAAAGTGGATGCCCTGCCTTTTCCTTGGGACTGTTTCTGTATGCCTTTCTTCCTCTTTGTTTGCTGCCCAAGTGTTCTGCACAAGCTCAAGCAAGACTCTGCTAAAATCTTGCTGGTAACGATTCCCCCTTCTTTTTCTTCTGGCCAGGGGCAATCGCAACATGTTACCTCACTGGGTTAGTTTTCTTACCCAGGATACCATCTCTTATCCATCCTCACCTGTCAACTCTTCAGTTGGCACTGTGGGTGATGAGGTTTGGATCCCTTTTAGGCACCTCTTTTTCTGAGGACACACTTTGGGGAGGAGGCCAGGAAACCCACTACCAGAAAATCATGTATGTGTAAATGGAAATGTTTTTCTGTTTAGTGCCTCTCTTGCCATCAAGATCCCTTTTCTTAGTAGGGGTTTCTCTGGTTCTCTTATTTGTGGGATCTACTCCATGTTGGTTTGGCATATTCTTCAGTCAAATCTCACCTGTCCGGTATCTCTACTTGTGTGCCCTTGAGCCCTCCTTTGCCTTCTTGGTTTTTAGTTAGGAGATTTCTTAAAGGTTCTTCGTATCAGACCCCTGAGAAAGTCTATTCCTCCTCCTTGGGATCTCAGTTTTGTTCTTGAAAATTGACTGTGCCCTTTTGAACCTGCTAGTTCAGCTTCCTTGTAATGTACTTGGAAGACTATTCTGCTGTTGGCACTTAATTTGGCGAAGAGAACGTCTGAGTTTCATGCTGTTATGGCCATACCTCCTTTTTTCAGTTTTTCACAGAGACGGGATCTTTCTTCGTAATAATCCTTCTGTTATGCCCAGAGTGGTTAATGAGTCGTCCCTTAATCAGTCTGTTCAACTTCCTTCATTTTTTCTCGTTCTCCTCATTCTGCCAGTGAGAAGGTTTTCCCCACCTGGACTTGCATAGATAGCTCTGATGTTATTCAGATAAAACAAAGGTTAGTTGCAAATTTGAGCAACTTTTTGTTTCTTTTCATCCCAGGACTTTGGGTTTTTGCTGTTTCCAAGCAAACCATCTCTTGGATCTCTAAGGCCATTCCCTTTTGCTGTTCTTTTCATGGCAAATGTCTTTTTGTCTGTAAAAGCACATTCTACTAGGATGGTTGATTCTTCTGTTTTTTTCCCAAGGGTTTGGACAGCAGTTCCATCTTTGAAGCTGTTCGTTGGTCCTCTGTTCATACTTTTACTAAGCCATTATAAGTTGGACATTGTTTCCAGGGCCATGGCAGGTTTTGCCAAGGCTGTCATGCATTGGCTCTGTAGAGGGCTCTTTCTTTGCATTCCTCCTTCCAGTCATCATCTTTGCTCTTGTACTCTTCCTTCGGTGATTAATCCTACAACATTGATATAGAAGGGCATAGTACAGTTGCATAAAATCTTACCATAATAGTAGAGGTCTTTCTCTTCACTTTTGCAGTATTCGGTCAGTCCCTCTCTCCTTCCCCCCTCTAAGACTCTTGCACCTGTTTTTTATTACCCCCCTGGCTGAAGAATTTTCGTTTCCTTTCCTTTCTCCTCTGAACTTTTATTTTCTGGATGTACATGTTCCACGTTGTCCTAAAGTTAATTTTTTTCCCTCTTGGGGCAATTCAGTTCTGAGTATTTGCATCCATATGTCACCTTTATGCTCTTATGCCCTACACGGGAACATATGTTTGATGCATGGCACCTATAAAATCGAAAGGCTTTGTTATACTTCCTGGACATTTGGTTGTCCTTGGCAGGAGATCCTTTAAGTTAAGAATACTGCAACAGTGAAGAGAAGAACTGTTGTAAGATTTTACACAATTGTACTTTTTCTCTAGATGCTCTCATTGGCTTGCGAATACAACAGTATTGAACAAGTTGTGTGTCATACCTGTAATCTTATGTTTTATCTGTCAGAGTTGCTTTAAACAAGACCTTTCATACTCCTCACTTCATTTTTTCCTACTATTTTGGCCCCTTCCTTTCTTGCTGACTAACTGAACTGCCATGCACAACTGTCATTTGGACAGCGATCATTTTTCCCTGTTATGTACCTGCCAGCTCATGCACCAAGACGAAATTTGAAAAAGGTCCACAAGAAAAAGTGCTGTACTCTGCTTAATAAATTTAAAAACAAAATCTCCAGGTGATATATTTCTCAGCAGTGGACCCCACTTCCCAGTGCCCCCACCCCCATAAAAGCACAAATTAGTTGTCAGCATGAATTGGGAAATGGACGTTTGGCACACGCTGTCTAACAAAACTCTTTTAGTCCTTGCTCTGAGAGGGTTGAAAAGGCATATACTTATTATTTCCCCCTCCCATCCTCAATGGCTGTTTCAGAGCTTGTTTTGCTACTCAAGTCTTGGATCCCTTTTTGGGTTGCAGTCGAGGCTCTCTCCCTCTGTCATCTTGCAGACTACTCCTCAGTTAAAATACATCTGCCAATTTTTCTTTTTTTTTCTTCTTTTTTTTTTTTATCCAAGAATCCCAGTGGACTAACTAGTTTCAGCTAACATGTCAGCCAAAATGTCTTTCACTGCAGACCACCTAGTAACCCGTCTTCTTGGTTTGAGGCCTGAACTTTGCATTGTAGAGGCTTGAATTACTAGTGTAGCTGAAGTGCTTGCTTTGAAAGACCGTTTTTTCTTCTTGCTGTTAACTTGGCCAGAATGGCCTCTGAAATGCAGGTAAAGTCTGTTACTGGGTGATGGGCATTCCTCTTGGAATGAGCTTTAATAGCTTTACAAGTAGGCCAGAGTAAATCTTGGCCAAAGTCAATGCTATTAACCAACTTTTAAGTATAATAGCTAGTTACTGGATTTCCTTTCCAACCCAAAGTAAAAGAGTTGTGTTCTGCTGTTCGTGTACATCCGTGGTGTAATGGAGGCAGGATATCCTTTAAGACATACTTTCTTCACTGTTTATCTCAGGCCTGTCTTTGAATTAATAGGTTCATAGGTAGGTACTAGGCTATCGGCCCAAGGGCCTAGGTAAGCCTAGCCAGCAAGGTTCCATAGCTAACGCCACCCAAGAAAGTTATTTTCCTATGCCACTGTCCAGCAGAGACACAGAAGTGATCCCCGGGGTGTATTTCCTATTTCCCATCCACTCATCAAGATTTTTCTTGAAGAGTGCTAATGAAGAACTTTGCTTGACATAGATGGGTAGCTCCTTCCAGAGTATAGGAAGTCTCTGGGACAGGAATCTATCCCTCTAGTGTGTCCTGTTTATTGTGGTGACAAGGTTTAGGTCCCTAGAGCGTGTAGCTCTGAGGGATTGGGATTTCTTTAAGTGTAGCATGTCCAACAGCTCTGGGTTTGACATAGCTTTATATGTTAGGCAGAGATCACCTCTGAGTAGGCATGCTACGGAGTAAAGCTGGAGTTTTTTGAGGCGGTCAGTGTAGGGCATTTGTTTGAGGTCAGTAATCCTCTTTGTGAGGTACTTGTGGCCTTTCCAGCTGCTGCAGATGTCTTGTGAGGTACATTCCAAAAGGGGCGTTGTACTCTATAATGGGTCTAATGAGTGACAAGTAGAGGGGAACAATGACCTCTTTTTTTTTTTTTTTTTTTTTCCTGGATGAGAACCCTTTTATGATGTGTGCCACGTAGAAGGACTTCCTGACTACTCTGGCAATGTGACCATCAAAGGAGATACTACTGTCCACCTGGGTCCCAAGGTCTCTTATCACGCATTCAGTGTTAAGTAGATTGCTGCCTATGTGGTAGTTCATGTTTACAGAGTTTTTACCAAAAGGGATTACACTGCACTTTTTGGCATTGAGCTTGAGGCCATGGCTCTGACACCAGGAATCTGTCTCAGTGAGGCCCTTCTGTAGGATGTCCACATCATTTGGGGACTTGACTATGGCTCCTAGTTTGCAGTCATCTGCGAACTTCGTTAGCCAGAGGCCTTCTGTGTTAGCCTGTACTTCAGAGAAGTAGATACCAAACAGGAGAGTTTCCAGGACAGAACCCTGTGGTACTCCACTTGTCAAGCTATTCATTTGCCAGTGTTTGTCCCCATTCCAGAGGTAAGAGGGCGAGGCTCTTGCGCAGCATGGTTGTACATAAGACAGTTGCAGTATGGTACTAACAGAACTAAGGACTTCAAACAATTCGGCTGTAACAGGTAAACCTGTATGTAAACAGTGCTTCTCAAATGGTTCGCTAATTAGGTTAGCTAATTATATCTTCTGCTACGATATGTGTGGCAAGAACTCAACTGTAAATGTTAAAGAACCTTCCACCATAGCAGATACTGCCCCTACAACTTTCTTCAAGAACATCTCTACTGAGAGCATTTGTGAAACTCCTACTTGGGCTTAATGCCCATATTCAACAAGTACTTTGTTTGACTGCTCGTATTTGGCCATACAGCTGGTGTTTTTTATCCTTCTGTTTGAATGTTTACTTGTTTTGTTAACTTTGCTCACACTACCGTACTGTCTGTTGTATTGTGGGCTGTTTTTTACTCTTTGTTCTGTATCCAATTTATTACTTATAAAATGTCAAGTCTGCATGAGTTTTATTTATTTATTTTTTCTTGGCTTCCTTTGGTCATCTCTGAGCTAAAGGAGTAGGTCATTGAGTTTTCCTTTTTCTTTAATGTCAAATTTTGTTTGATTTTTACCTTATCTGTGGTATTCCATTTCTTAACGTTCTGCTGTCCTTTTATGTATATACTTTAACTTTGTTCGGAGCTCTCCCTTCCACTAGTAGTTAATGCTATACAGTGAGCCTCACCCCATACTTTATCTGTAAGTTTAATGCATCCTATTTCCTTCTTTCTTCTACTTCATTTGTGCTTCCTACTTTTATTTTCTGATTCATTTCTTTTACAAATTTCCTAGACCCTAAAAGCTGAGAGGGCGTGTGCTATTTTTTTTTGTCTGTCTTGGGTTCTGCTAAATCCATGTCAGGAACAAGATTTGCATCCCTACCGACCTTCATACATGATGAAGGTAAACTAGTATTCTTACCCTCCCATACACCTGCATCGGGAGTAAAAAAAAGATGAACCCTTGCCCTTCTGTATATGTTTTCTAAAGATATGACTGTGGTGAAGTGTCTTGATTTCTCTTGGCAAATTATTTGTGTACCTTGTATAGAAGTCCACATTCCAGGAAATCAAAGCTACGTAACAGGGAATCACAGGTGTAGTCTGCCTCTTCAGGTTGTATCTAGAAGCAATAAGAACCTTTTTCAGTCACTAGGGTGGTAGGTGCATACAATGCATTTCTTACCAGGTTCTTTTTGTGCCTGGCACATTTGAGCATAATGGGAGATGGACACCCCTTTGTGGAATTTTTTTTTTTTAGCTGGCATTTTTACTTTTCATGCACATTCTGGTGAATTTCAGAGTAAAGAGTCACAGGGTTGTTATTGCCATTGGTGACCACAGGTAACCTGGTTGTTAGTTCAAAGTCCGTTTTGAGCTTGGGTATTTTGCTTGACAAATTATGTTAGAGTTTGGTTCCTCTTTCAGGGGTATAATTATCATTTTGATGCTAGCTTGAAAATCCTTTGGATGAAGCTGTTTTGCCAGGTGAAGGAAATCTATTTGTAAGTGGTGGTGGTCCAGTCACAGTTTCTGCTTCAGGGTCTGCGCTTTCTGTGGCTGTTCCACAGTCCACTACATTTTTCTTGTGGCTATCTTCATTGTGCTGGTAAGTAATAAGTTGATCAGGCACTTCTTGTATGAATTCTTGCAGGTCTCTATGCATCCTGAATTTTGCAATTGTACACCATTTTTTTCTAGTTTTCTTCTTCTGTACCTCTTAGATTTGTTTTGTTTCCTCAGAACCTTTTTTCAGATGCAATGGTGCCACAATATCTTCAGTTATAAGCTGTTGTGTTTTATAAGCCCTACTTGGTTGGTCTCAGTGAGAGAATTTTCTTTTTCTTAACAGATTCTCTTTTCCTCCTAGATGTGGACCTTTTTTCCTCTTTCAGTGTAATTTCACCATTTTTTAGGTCACTTTAAAGGGGGGGGGGGGGTTATTATACATGGATGTATACTAATAGCTTAATATGGTTGTTTTGCATTTGCTTTGGGTTGGAAAGGGAAGTTGGTAGCCAGCACCTGCTATATTTAAGGTTGGCTAACTGTATTGTTTTGTATCAAGATGCACATGGGTCCACTTGTAAAGCATTTTATAACTCATTCTGTTAGAGGAATGACTGACACCTGGCAACATACCCGAGGAATGCGTTTGAAAGCCATCTCTGTTACAGCTACTTGCTCTTCAGTACACACCATTGCAAATGAATTTCCAGCGATTATACATTGGTAGAGACTTTGTTACAGTTGTACTGCAGGGCATCCTGGTTGATTGCTTCCTATTTCATGTCTAGGGTAATAAACTGTCCTGCTGGTTACACCCACCCTAGATGTCCTGTCAAAGCAAGATGGTGCTGGTATATGGTACTCTGTATATATGCAACTCTTCAAGAGGGACTTCTGAAGTAGGTCTTAAATTTGCCGTTTGTCTGCTGCTTTAGATGTTCAGCTCCACTGTTTTAATTAAAACAGAATTAGAAAGCTTGAACCATAATAAACTTTTAGTGGGGATTCCCCAACATATAGTTCTCACAACCAAATATTCCTTTTTCAAAAAACATTTCAAGGAACATCTTACAAAGAACTGGCTATGCTTCTGCTCTTCCCCAGGCTGACCGGATTTCGCTGTCTGCCTTCCCTCTCTAATCTATAACTCTGCTGTCAAGGCCTCTTCTCTTTCTCATTTGGAATTCTCATTACTTTTCAATCTCCCTTTACTAATTGTACTACTGTTCAGTTTCCACCTTCATCTCTACAAGTGACTTCATTTTAACCTAACAGTCGATGCGGGATCTCTCAATACTTACACAGAACATATACCTAACTCCCACCATGGTACCTAAATTACCTTCTCTGCATCTGAACCTATTGATCTGTCTTTCTCTGCTGTTGTCCTAAGCATATAAATAATCTGAATTAGTGAATACTGTATCATACCTGCACTGTACTTGCATGTTAACCTTGTGTGTTCTAATGTATCTCATATTAATATTGTATTTTGGAGTTTTTCTACCCGGGCCTCCACTGAAAACGGGCTGCTAGCCCAGTCGAACTCCCGGTAAACAAATGTAAAATAAATAAATAAACGATCATGTGGATAGATTCAAAAGTGTGTGAACTGTATCAGTGAGCAGTTCTGTTCAACCCAGTTAACAGAAGACTGGTGGTGGGAGGCATAACTTCAGTGGAACTCCAGAATATGTGATCTGTGCAGAAGGTGTGAGCAAAAGTGAAAGATTGCAGCACTGGTTTGTGTTTCAGGAGTTTTTTCAGATATTTGTAAACTAGATGAGTAGTATTGTATTGCTGCTTTTCACTTCAGATTGTACAAACTTGATTTTTTTTTTTTTTCAGTGTGTACACTTGCTGCAAGACGGCTCAATGGATTTTATAGACTTGAACAACTTGTTCCTACTGCTGTGTATCAGCACATGAAGATGCACAAGAGAATTCTGGGACATTTATCTTCTGTCTACTGTGTGACATTTGATCGGACTGGGAGGAGAATATTTACTGTAAGTGTGAAGTGTACACACAGTTTTGAAAGAATGTATTTGTAAAAATAATGATGAACATTTGTAATGTAGACATGATTAATTTCTTATGCCTTTGAATTTTATAGTGACTGAATAAAACAATTTTGCAGTATTAAGCTTGGTTAGAATGTTTTTTTCTTTTTCTTTCTGTAATATGCTAAAATAGAGAACCAGGACAAGCATTCCTTTTCTGCCACTTCACTCCGACTTAAGCTGTGTTGTAGTCTTTTTGGAGTTATGAGGAAACTAGTAAATACCTTCTTGTAATGTGGAAGCTACAGCCCCCCTCAGCTGTTTGCTGTCTTTATTACCACCTTTTCCTTTACTTTCATGCCTCAATGTGGATTGTATTTCACAAGACCATCAAGCAGGCTGTGCTGAAATTGCTTATTATGTAAGTTTTGGATGGTGCAGTCAACAGGCACTGAGATTTCTGCTTAGTCATACTTGACTTTCTCCGTTAATTAACCACTTTTTTCCTTCAGAATGGGAGTTGGCAAGTTGCATGTAAATACTAGGGTCTTGCTGACGTATCTGTCTTGCAGACTTGTACCTTTTAACTACGGGCTATTGCCTTGATATTACTTATAAAGTTGGGGAAGTTGCAGAAGTGTTACTTTTTATATTTGTTTGCATGTTGAATACTGGGACAGAGAAGTATGCAATACATGGTGCTTAGTTTACCAACGCAGAGCATGCATTTCTTATTTTTGTTGAGAAACCCATTTTCCTTATTTTAACTTAATTGTTGTCTTTCTGTGCTGTGGCTCTGTCACAGACTGTTCTCTCTTCATAGTTATGATTTGTAACATCCTCATAAAGAAGTGGTGGTGTCCTTTTTTTCCTGTTTTGTACTTAGTGCTGTAATCATTTAGTTGTATAACTGTCTGCTCTGTTATCTGTCCATGCTGTAATGCCCGCTAGACTATTGTTTTCTAACCCCTGAAAGTTGAAATTATAGTTGGAGAGTTTCCCAGGTGCCAATGCCAGTTATTGTTACTAAAATCACTTTTCTCTGTTTTAATTGTAAGAAATAAAATACAGTACTTGTAGTTACCTTTTGTGAGATTTCCTTCCAGTCTCATTGACTGGCACACTAAACCCATATATTTCTCCAAGAGAGCCTCTTGTTTCTTTTTTTCCCCGTTAATGGTATACATTTTTAGTGCAAAAAGCCATATAATGTTCATTGTGTTACACTGCTGCAGTCATTACACTTGGGTTATCCTGCCGTCAGGCGGTTCCCCAGTCGGCCTGAGTTCCAAAGTCTTGGTCCAGCGTCGGTTGCTGTCGCCTCCTCCCTGACGTCAGCCGACGCCGTTTTCTTCAGTCTTTCTTGCCGCGCTGTGCCTGAAGCAAAAGCAGTTTGCAAGTGCCAGTCGGCCGTCTCCTGAGATTTTCATTCCGAATCCAGAACCGAAGTCTTCTACAAAGCTAAGTACCCCGTTGGGGAAACTTTTTCTTGCCTCAGTCCGAAGTCCGTAAAAGTTAATAACTGTATTTCTTGTGTGAAGCAAATACCTCATAAGGATTTCCATTCCTATTGTATCCCATGCCTAGGTCCTGACCACGACGTCACTGGTTGTCGGTTTTGTGCTAGGTTTAACAAGCGCACTATTAAACGTCGGTTTCATTTTGCCCAACATTATTTTGGTAGAAAATTCAATTATACCATGCCGTCGAAACTTCCGACGACCGGACTACACAAAAAGCACAAAGACAAGGATAGGCATCCGAGGCCCAGAACTGACGACGAAGCCTCTTCTAGGCCAGTCGCCGGTTCTCCGGTTTTCAGAGAGGCGCCTTAGCAGCCCCTGATGAACCGCTTCTGTAGAACCACAAGCCGCCTCTGACTCCCACTTGGAGATGGCTGGGCCTTCGGCTGCACAAGTTCTTCAGCCTACCGAGACTAACCTTTCAGAGGGATCTGGTGTAGCTGAGCAACCCACAGCTACAGAGGGTGTCTTCAGACCTACTCAGTCAAGCATTAAACCCTCAGCTAAGTCTAAGCCTCCTTTAAAGTCAAAGAAACAAATACAGCATTCTCCAGGATAGGCCTCCATGCCTAAGAAACAAATGCTCAAAATGGCCGAAGACCTAATCACTCTGATCAGGGGGTCCCATCCCCCTCCTGATAAAAGGCCTAGACAGGATGCAGACTATGACTCATCCGACCAGTTGTCCATCTCTTTTGATTCATCCTCAGACCTAGGATACTCTTTACCCCCTTATGAGGATTCTGATGCTGAGGAATCAATTTCATCAGCCTCTCCGCCTGAGGACTACTCCTTTGGGGAAACCCTACATACCATGAGGGAGCATTTCCACTGGGAAGGCCAGGATTATTCAGAATCAAAGAAAAGGCTCAGAGACTTCCTTTTATTACCTCAACACAGACCCCTTGCTATTCCGCCAGTGTTAGATATTGTGGATGATGTGTATACTGAATCCAGCTTAAATCCTGATTCCTTACCTCCAGCCCGTTAAACCTGACAGATACTACAGAGTCCCTGACTCCATAAATTTCTGTATAAAAGCCCTATAGCTGACCCTGAAACTATTTCTCAGGGACCCATAGGAGTTGAGGCCTCATCAGCCAAGAATCCAGTTCCCTCTGACAGAGATTCCAGAGCATTAACAGATGGGGAAAGAAAGTATATACGTCTGCAACTTTAGCAATGAGAGCCTTAAATTGCCAGTTTCACATGCTAAAATATCAATAATTTTTACTGTCTCAGTTAAAACAAAAAATGCTTCCGGAATCAGATCCTCCTAATTTTAAAGAAATGCAGGATTTATTGCATGCAGCTGAGCAAGTGGGAAAGCATACTTTGCAATGTGGTTTTGATTCTCTAGAGGCCTCCTGCAGAGCAGCAGTTAGAGGGTCTGTCATTAGAAGACATGCTTGGTTAAAAGAACATACGTTACCAGATCATGTTAAAACAAAATTATTGGATGCACCTTTGCAGCAGGATGTGTTATTTGGAGTTAAGGCAGAAGAGGTACTAAAGAAAATGGAGGATAAGGCAAAATCTATGCAAACGGTGAAGGATTTCTAACAGGTACAGCCTCCTAGATTTAGCAGAAATTGGCCAACTAAGAATTGGTCCTTTCCAATTACATACAGACCTCAAAGGGGAAGATACAGACGTCAAAGAGGTAGAGGTCAAACACAAGGTACTTACTGGCCTCGACAATGGGTTGCATCAGGCCAGAAAGAAGGGGAAGACCGGCCCCAACCATATAAAAAACAGCTCCAATGACTTCCCACTACAGCTGCCAAACAAATGTTTCTTGGCAGCCCCCTTGGGAGGAAAACTGACACTCTTCTACCACAATTGGCAAATGATCACCAAAGACAAATGGGTTCTCAACATTGTATTTCAAGGTTACAGGTTCCACTTTCACACTCTGCCAAGTTTAAAAGGAATGCCAAATCTGCCACCAAATCAATGGGCAGAGGTTCAAAAACAAATTACAGCACTCATGGATATGAGAGCTATTCAAAAGGTACCATCACAGGAGCAAGGACAAGGATTTTACTCAAGACTCTTTCTGGTACCCAGAAAGGACAAAGCCTGGAGGCCCATTCTGGATCTTTCATCTCTAAACACTTAACCTGGATGTTCCGAAATTCAAAATGTTGACATTACAGCAGCTTCTTCCCATGCTGGGCAAGAAAGCTTGGCTCGTGACTTTGGACCTCAGAGGCATACCTGCATGTCCCTATCAGACAAAACTGCAGAAGATACCTCAGATTCATAGTGGGTTCAATGCACTACCAATTCTCTGCACTGCCCTTTGGCTTATTTACTGTGCCCAGGGTCTTCACAAAGTGCCTGGCACCAGTAATTGCATTTTGCAGACAGAAAGGAATTCAAATTTATCCATAGCTGGACGACTGCCTGATTCAAGCAGAGAGGAAGGACATTCTTCTAAAGCATCTGATGTTTGTAAAAAAGTTACTAAGTTGCCTGGGGTACACAGTAAATGAAAAGAAATCAAAACTAGTGCCCTCACAAGAGATTATATTCCTGGGTGCCAGCTTGAACACAACGGCCCAGATGGCTTATCTAATGCCAGACAAACAAGGACAACTGACTCAATACTTTCAATTGATGGCAACAAAGACCCAACTCCCTGCAAGAATAATTCTGCAGGCCTTGGGTTACATGGCATCTTGCATACTACTAATTCAATATGCCAGACTGCATATGAGGAAACTACAATGGTACCTAAAGAATGTATGGTCTCAACACTGTCAAAGTTTGGAAGCGGTTAAACCACTAATCCCTTGCCTTCAACAGGAGTTTCAATGGTGGGCTCAAGCTTGTCATCTCAACAAGGGACAGCCTTTTACACAACCCACAGCCAGGCAAACACTGACAACAGATGCATTGGATTATGCCTGGGGAGCACACATGGCAGGCAAATGTATTCAGGGCACGTGGCCCGCAGAACAAAGGCATCTTCACATCAATCAAAAAGATGCTAGCTGTACAAAATGCGCTTATAGCTTTCAATGACCTGCTGCATCCAGGACAACTACTACTAAAGACAGACAACACCACAGTTATGTGGTACATAAACAAGCAAGGGGGCAGTCACTCCTACCCCCTATGCAGACAAGCTATGACCTTGTGGAACACAGCTATAAACCTTCAAGTTCATCTGCAAGCACAATTCCTGCCAGGAGACAAAAACACACTGGCAGACGACTTAAGCAGAAACGTCATGGATCCCCACGAATGGGAGTTGAATCCACAGATATTCAGAATGATAACACAGAAATGGTGGAGCCCGGACATAGATCTGTTTGCATTCCCTCTCATTCAGCTGGGAGAACCTACAAGTATACGCTTTCCCAACACTACCTCTCCTGCCAAAGGTACTCCTAAAAGCCAGGCAGGAAGAGCCAAAGATGATCCTGATTGCACCAGACTGGCCACGCCAGCACTGGTACCCAATCTTAAGGAGCTTGGCACAAGAACCACCCTGGATTTTGCCTCAAATCCCACATCTGCTGACTCAGCACAACAAACAAATACTACACAGCCAGCTAAAGACCTTAAACCTAGCTGCAGATTCCTTAGTCAAGCAAGTAATGCCTCTCTCCAAAGCTGTTATGGATGTCGTTCTGTGGAGGCTAGAAGGCCTAGTACCAGGAAAGCCTATTTGGATAAATGGAAGAGATTGTGCCTGGAACCAAGCTCACAGCCTTGACCCTCTTGTCCCAAACATTCCTCAGATACTACAATATTTAACTGAGATGCTGGACAAAGGACTTTCCTTCTCATCCATCAAGATCCACGCCTCTGCCATCTCTGCTCATTACAACATGGATCCACCAATTTTCTCTAATCCTCTGTTAAAACAGTACCTCAGAGGGGCTAAAAACATAAGACCGCCCAGTAGAGCACCTACTCCAACTTAGGACTTCAACTTTGTTTTGGAGAAGCTAACTTTACCTTCTTTTGAGCCAGCCAACACAGCAGAATTAAAATATATCTCTTGGAAAACTGCTCTGCTACTGGCAATAACATCAGCACGAAGAGTTTCAGAATTACAGGCACTAATGGCAGTGGAACCTTTCCTCATTTTCCACCAGGACAGGGTGTCTTTTAAGAACTAACCCTACTTTTATGCCAAGGGTGGTATCCAGTGTAGCTCTAAACCAAACTATTCACCTGCCAACTTTTTATCCTAAACCACAGAATAAAGGGGAGAGACTACTGCACTCTTTGGACATTCACAGGCACTTGCGCTTCTACTTGGACAAAACCAAAGCTTTCAGAAAATCTGAGCAATTATTGGTAGCGTATGCTGCAGGAGCACAGGGAAAAGCCATTTCAAAACGGACTATTTCAAAATGGATAGGACATTGTATACGTTTCTGTTACACATACCATGGAAAACCTGTACCTAGCAGCATTAGATCTCACTCCACCAGGGCAACATCCACTTCAACTGCCTACCTCAGGGGAGTACCTACCAAGGATATTTTGGGAGCAGCAACTTGGAGTTCTGTACATACCTTCACCAAGCATTACCATCTGCCTCTATACTCTGAGCTGGCTTCGCCACTGCAGTGCTGCAGGGTATAGCCACCCCTAATGCCTTATAGAACCAGCCACCCTTCCTCAGCTTTGGGATTCTACCCAAGTGTAATGACTGCAGCAGTGTAACACGATGAACATAGTACAGTTTTGTACCTACCATAAATGTAGATGTTCGAGTGAATACACTGCTGCAGTCCAGGTTACCCTCCCTCCTTCCCCTCTTACTGGCTGGTACGTACCCATGTCTTCTACCCTTACTACCTATGGGGAGTATTTGCTGGTAGCTGTAAGTTATTTTTTGCTTTTCATATGTATGTTTTATTAGCAATTGGAATTGCCTACCTATTTAGAGGCACCTGCCATCTGGGGCAAGAAAAACTGAAGAAAATGGCGTCAGCTGCATCATGTATACCACTGTCGCATTGACGTCAGGGAGGAGGCGACAGCAACCGACACCGGACCAAGACTTTGGAACTCAGGCTGACTGGGGAACCGCCTGATGGCAGGATAACCCAAGTGTAATGACTGCAGCACTGTATACACACTCTAACATCTACATTTATGGTAGGTACAAAACTGTACTTTTTTTTCCTGCACAGGACTAGCCTGATGATTTCCTTACTTGCACCCAATCTGCTGATGCATTCTGTAAAAGTGGGATCCAAGAATCCCTAGGCTGAGCGAGAACCATACAGCCCGCAATCTGTTGATCCTCTCCGTGAAAGTGAGAACCAGGCATCCGCGGGCTAGGTGAGAGTCCAACAAGCCCATTCATTCCTGCTGAGCATAACCCAGACTGCTCATTCGTTCCCCAGTTGTGAGAGTCTGGTAGTAGGGATTGGTCTTGGTTACTGGTCTTGTGGAATGTCCTATCCCTCCCCCTTGCAGTGTTTCACTGAGAATCACTGCGTGCTGCCAGCCTCATGGAGCATGCCGATGCACTCCTACTTAGCTGTGTGCATATGCATGATGAAAGCTTGCTTGTACTCCATTGGTGTTGTACCCAGTTCTTCTGCTAGTTGACGTCCGTCTGGCACCTCAGGGCTACCACAGCTCTCCCACCAGGACTGGTGAGCTGGCAGTGTCCACTTACTCCACTCCTTACCAGCCAGCTTTACTAGGTACCTGAGCTGTTAATCAAATTCTAGTTTCTTGGGTCATAGTCAGAGCTCTAGTCCTCTACACCATTAAAGCTGGCCCAGAATTCATAGTTTTGATATGGCTGCAACAAACATTTCTGAATGGGCTGGAGCTTGTGATCACTGGATTTGAAAATCTGCAGTAACAAAATATAGGCATGTTCATATTCGTTTGCTTGTGTCTGTGTATAGTAGTACACTTGTGCTCACACCCAAGTCATGACAATCTGTGTGTGAATTGCAGTCTTATTAGTTCTGCAGTTGAATTAATTTCATCTCCGTTTTCTCTCTCAAGTTTAAGTGCTTGTTGTCATGAAAGGATATGCTGCCAGCACACCTAGCTGGAATTTTGCAAATAATTATATGTCATTTGTGAATATCAAAATGATTTGTATAAGATGCTTGTGTTACAACTGTATTAGAAGTGTATGTTACGTGTATATCAAACTGGTTTGTGCAGGCGTGTGTTGAAGGGATATTTTGTAAAGTGTTTGCTTGAGATGCATCCACAGTGTGCCCTGCTGGCAGAAACTAGAAGTGTACATGCACTATTGTAACTATCTAAACGTATATATTTTAACAGTGGAAACTGGAATACAGGAGGTTAACTTCAGTCAAGCACATTTTAGGAAAATAGCGGAAATTAAATTTATTTCATAGGCTATGCAGTAAACGATGGTATCTTTCAGTTTTCATTGCAGCTAGAGATAAAGGGTCTCTGCTGAAAAGCTTTTTGTAGCATCTTTAGGGTGAACTGATTGCTAGTTTTGAAATGTGAAGGAATGCAATTGTTTTATGACTTCCAGCATCTACCAAAGATCTGAGGTCTATGTATATTTACAGGTAGATGCTAAATGCTGCCAGCTGCCATCAGTGGTTGTTTTGGGCCTGGGGACTAGAAGTCCGGTGACAGGAAATTATGCCATTCTGCAAGCTAGTCTGACAGTAATGTTTATTTTGTCTTGGACCTGACAACAACTACAAGGTCCATTCACCTCATCTGCCTTGCTCTGATGAAGTATGTTTATAGGGAACAGTATAATTCTCTTAGATATGGTCAGGAATTATAGTAAAGCTTAGTTTAGATATTTGTCATTTATTTGAGACGGTCCTACAATGTTTTAAATATTTCCTGTGGTTTTGAACTCTGTCGCTGTGAGTATATATTTAGCATTGCCTTGTTCTTTTGTTATTTATTATTAAATATATTTAAAGCATTAGTTATGGCTGATCTGTGTAGAAATATTTGTTTTGGGAGTACATGCATATTTATTTAGTGACACTGTGTGGGCCACTCCTAATAGCATTGCTCTTGGTCAAACTACCATTTGTATTAATATTATTACATAGTAAGATTGGGCACACTTTAAGGGCCTTAAAGTAGCTGATGAGGAGTGACTGGTGGCAGTAGAAACTACCTTCTAGTTATAGTCTGGGCAGAAGGGGGCATAGCTAGTAAACCTATGCCAGCCTTTCCCAGGTGTGTGTGTGTGTGTGTGTGTGTGTGTGTGTGTGTGTGTGTGTGTGTGTGTGTATCAGCGTCGACTACTTGGGCAGGGACACAAAGCACTGATTGGACAGAGAGGGTGCTAGAGGACTTGGCATGGTCACACAGCTGAGATCTCAGCTCTTTAGCTGTGCCAGTGGGGAGTCTTATTGGGGATCTGGAGAAAGAGAGAGAAACCAGCCCTGGACTGACTGTGGTGTCAGTGTGCTCTTAAGGGAAATTGCACTTGTTGCAGAGTGTTGCATCTGGAAATACCGTGTGTGTACTGTCATCCTCTCAGTGAACGTCCTCCACTGTTGCCATTGGTGAGGATTGAGGCTGTTTGATTACTGGTCGTCAGTGGTGGACTCTCACACTTAAAAGTAGCACTAGCAAATTTGCTCAGTGGCATTTGCTTTTTAGTGATTCTAATAATGATATTTAAGAAGACAAAGGTAGAATTTGAGATTGGGTTGCTGAGTAAATAGGAAGTTTGTGTTCTGGTTTATTATGTGGCTATACTTTACTTTAAACAGTGATGCAAATTCATAATATAAAACTAGAAGTATTAAGTAGTAATATGTAGATACAGTCTTCTTCTTCTTTCGGCTGCTCCCGTTAGGGGTCGCCACAGCAGATCAACTGTTTCCATTTCTTCCTGTCCTCTGCATCTTGCTCTGTCACACCAACCACCTGCATGTCCTCTCTCACCACATCCGTAAGCCTTATCTTAGGCCTTCCTCTTTTCCTGTTACCTGGCAGCTTCTTACTTAGCATCTTTTTCCCAATATACTCTGCATCCCTCCTCAGCACATGTCCAAGCCAACGTAATCTTGCCTCTCTGGCTTTGTCTCCAAACCTTCCAACCTGGGCTGACCCTCTAATATACTTATTCCTGATCCTGTCCACCCTCGTCACACCCAGTGCAAATCTTCACATCTTCAACTCTGCCGCGTCAAACTCTTGACTCCAGCCTTTTTGTCAATGCCACTGTCTCCAACCCATATAACATAGCTGGTCTCACTACCCTCTTGTAGACCTTCCCTTTCACTCCTACTGGCACTCTGTCACAAATCACTCCTGACACTCTTCTCCACCCACTCCATCCTGCCTATGCTGTCTTTTTTACCTCTCTTCCACACTCACCATTACTCTGAACTGTTGATCCCAAGTACTTAAACTCATCCACCTTCGCCACCTCTACTCCCTGCATCCTCACCATTCCTCTATCCTCCCTCTCATTTACACACATATATTCTGTCTTAGTCCTGCTGACCTTCATTCCTCTTCTCTCTAGAGCATATCTCCACCTCTCCAGGGTCTCCTCCACCTGTTCCCTACTCTCAGTACAGATCACAGTGTCATCTGCAAACATCATAGTCCACGGGGACTCCTGTCTGATCTCGTCTGTCAACCTGTCCATCACCATTGCAAATAAGAAAGGGCTCAGAGCTGATCCTTGCTGTAATCCCACCTCCACCTTAAATGCATCAGTCACTCTCACCGCAGACCTCACCGCTGTCACACTACCCTTGTACATATCCTGTACCACTCTTACATACTTCTCGGACACTCCCGACTTCCTCATACAGTATACCACAACTCCTCTCTAGGCACCCTGTCATATGCTTTCTCTAAATCCACAAAGACACAATGCAACTCCTTCTGACCTTCTCTATACTTCTCCATCAGCACTCTCAGAGCAAACATTGCATCTGTAGTGCTCTTTCCTGGCATGAAACCATACTGCTGATCACGAATCATCACCTCCCTTCTTAACATAGCTTCCACTACTCTTTCCCATAACTTCATGCTGTGACTGACCAGTTTAATCCCTCTGTAGTTACTACAGCTCTGCACATCACAGTTATTCTTAAAAATCAGTACCAAAACACTTTTTCTCCATTTCTCAGGCATCCTCTCACTTTCCAAGATTTCATTAAACAATCTAGTTAAAAACTCCACTGCCGTTTCGCCTATCCTCCATGCTTCCACAGGTATGTCATCTGGACCAACAGCCTTTCCATTCTTCATCCTCTTCATAGCTCTCCTTACTTCCTCCTTGCTAATCCACTGCACTTCATGATTCACTATCCGCACATCATCCAACCTTCTCTCCCTCTCATTCTCTTCATTCATCAACCCCTCAAAGTACTCCTTCCATCTGCTCAGCACACTCTCCTCGCTTGTGAGTACGTTTTCCTCATGATCCTTTATCACCCTTAACTGCTGCACATCTTTACTAGCTCGGTTCCTCTGTCTAGCCATTCGGTACCGGTCCTTTTCTCCCTCCTTAGTGTCCAACCTTTTATACAACTCTTCATGCGCCTTATCCTTAGCCACCTCTGTCTTTGCCATGCACCTCATCTCTTTATACTCTTGTCTACTTTCTTCACCTCTTTGACAATCCCACTTCTTCTTTGCCAACCTCTTGCTCTGTATACTCTCCTGTACTTCTTCATTCCACCACCAGGTCTCCTTGTCCTTCCTCTTTCCAGATGTCACACCAAGCGCCTTTCTAGCCATCTCTCTTACTAGCTCTGCTGTAGTTACCCAGCTGTTTGGTAACTCTTCACTGCTACCTAGTGCCTGTCGTAACTCTTCCCTGAGCATCACCTCACAATTGCCCTTTTTCAGTTTCCACCATTTGATCCTTGGTGCTGCCCTAACACTCCTTCTCCTCTTCTTGATCACCAATGTCATCCTACAAACCACCATCCTATGCTGCCTAACTACACTTTCCCCTGCCACCACTTTACAGTCTGTAATCTCCTTCAGACTGGCCCTTCTACCTAAGATATAATCCACTTGTGTGCATCTTCCTCCACTCTTGTATGTCACCCTATGCTCCTCCCTCTTGTTAAAATACGTATTCGTCACAGCCATGTCCATCCTTTTCGCAAAATCCACTACCATCTGACCTTCTGCATTCCTTTGCTTAACACCATACCTACCCATCACTCCCTCATCCCCTCTGATCCCTTCACCAACATGCCCATTGAAATGTGCTCCAATCACCAGTCTCTCACCCTTGGGTACAGTCATCACCACTTCATCCAACTCACTCCAAAATTTTTCTTTCTCATCCATCGCACACCCAACTTGTAGAGCATATGCTCTAACAACATTCATCATTACACCATCAATTTTCAGCTTCATAAACATCACTCTATCTGACACTCTTTTCACCTCCAAAACACTCTTAGCATACTGTTCCTTCAGGATAATGCCTTTGCCATTTCTCCTCCCATCCACACCATGATAAAAATTTAAAATCGCCTCAGATACACCTAGCGTTGCTCCCCTTCCATCTGGTCTCTTGCTCACACAATATACCAACCTTCCTTTGGTCCATCATATCAGCTATCTCTCTCCCTATACCAGTCATACTGCCAACATTCAAAGTTCTGACCCTTGCTATCACAGTCCTAGCCTTTATCTGCCTTCGGGCATGCCTTCCCCCTCTTCTCCTCCTTGGGTCAACAGTAGCCCAATTTCACCAGCACCCTGTTGGCGAACAGTACTGGTGGCGGTCATTGTTAACCCGGGCCTCGACCGATCCGGTATGTATTTCTGTACTGTTGTCTGCATGTATGATTTGGCAAAATTTTACGCCGGATGCCCTTCCTGACGGAACCCTCCCCATTTATCTGGGCTTGAGACCGGCACAAATATGTAGATACAGTCATACCCCCGAAAATGAAAATATACATGCATGCAGTAAAATAACAAGCTATGTTTAAGATAAAACATGTTAAAAGAATAAAATGCATGGTAAAATGTGAGGAATGCTGTGGAAATCCATTGTCAAATAGATTACATTGAAGAGAACTTAAGTCCATTATTAGATGATGAACTTGCTCAACCAACTGGATTGCTTGCTGCAGAACTGTGGCCCTTGATAAGTGAGGACTTGATTGCTAGAAAATTCAGGCTGCACTACTGTAAGTACCAGTTGTGTCTAGGTGGATGAGCACAGGGGACTAAGTCTGGCTGTTAGTATGTTAGTAGATGTTGCAGGGCTCCCCATGTCATGCAGGGTTAGGTAAACCTAAATCTTGATTGTAGTCTGCTACCAAATAGACAGCCAGTGAAAGTGAAGCTCATGCAGAATCAGTACAATATGATGGTAATGTGTCTTAGTGAGCAGCCTGGCTATGTAGTTTTGAAGTGGCTGCAAGTGATAATGTTTGCAGTCTGAAAATCCTGTGACAATTGCATTGCAGTAGTTGAGATAGGAGGGCACCAACATGTGTACCACATCAGGCAAGTCTGTAGAGGTAATTTGTCACTTGACAAGAGTGACATTTCTAAAATGGAAGCAGGATGGTCTGGCAGTCTGGTTCTTTAAAAGGACAGTGATCTAAACGTGGAGGCTATATTGCTAAAGTGAGCATGCCAGATAATTGTGATCAGGTTGTTGCAACAAGTTGTTATAAGCAGTCTGCCTGCCTTTATGAACCCTGTAAGGTGAGATTTGAGAACTATATCGGTGGTTCACCATTAATTTTCTGATTGGGATCAAGTGCACCTTTCATAACATCCCATTATGATAAACTAGGATTCGCTTTGTGACAAGGGAAGTGTAAATACTGTAAAATGAGAAAGCTGAGAGGTCCAGCCAAAGAATAGTATCTTCAGCACTTCCAGCTTATCAGAGAGCTTGCTTTTATAACATTGAACGGTGTAAACAGTTCGCATGTAGGTTCAGTAAAGAATGGAATGGTGTAGTCTGACAGTTTGTATGGACTAGCTCACAAGTAAGGCAGTGTTTAGTAGTAGTAGTTGTCTGAGACATTTGATGTATGTTCTGTACCTTCTGATTTCATTATACAAAAAAAAAATAAATAAATAAAAAAATAAAACTATTCCTACCGCACCACTATTTTTCTGTTTCTTAGACTTTTAAAGTATGTTAATGTTGTTATATTATTGTATAGGTATGTGTGAGTGTGTACATATTTAAACATGTTAAAGCTGCCATATTAACGTGTGTTTGTGTGTGTTACATACACAAGAAAGTATTTCAGATGCTAACTTTTGCTTCTTGCATTGTTTGGCAGCAATTTGCTTTGCTGTCAGCATCCTCCCAAGGGGCTGCCATCCTTTTAAGTGTTGGTAACCTTGCTTCTGATGCAGATAGGAGTCATGACACCCCACCACCTGTTCACTTCTTGTCTTGCACTCGCACTTCAGGTCTGCCTTGTTAGATGACTCCTGTTCTCTTTTTTTAGATCAGTAATCTGAATTTTCCTCCTTTTATCAGGCTTTCTCTTTTAACTCATTCACTCCAACAGAGCTCAGGAAGTTTGCACTGTAACTTCCAATGGGCAGAGCCTAAGCCAAATTGTCCTAACATTTCAAACAAATGTTCATATCTCTGGAACCATATGGATTATGAAAGAAGTATAAATGGCATAAACTGAATTTTATAAGTCACAATAAACACAGTAACCATTACGTTTGTAATATTTTGTAAACAACTTAACAGTATCTTAGTAACCACTCGATACACACATACTGTCAGCATTTTATTCATCTAGTTGAGCGCTTACATAGTTCTGCCTGTTACTTGGTTGTTGTGATATTTAGAAAAACGTGAAAATTGTAGCGTTGTCGCCTCACAGTAAGACGCTGTCCGGTTCGATTCTCAGCTAGAGCGTCTTCTGTGTGGAGACATGCGTGAATGGGCGTACGTTCGTTGAAGGTTGTGCATCAGGGCTAGTAACACAGCACGTAAAAATCAACTACCAATCATTAGCAGACCAGAGTTCCGCTGTGGCGACCCCTAACCGGGAAAAGCCGAACGACACAACAACAACAACATAAATTAAATATTAATTGTTTTTATGATATTATCTACCTGCATTAGACAGAGGCAAATATTAATGCAGTTAAGTTTGCTACTGTGTAAGCTTTAAGATGAAATCTTTTAAAACCTTGCATATAATATGGTTTTGGAAGTATTGATGCAAATATGAACAAGCAATATTTAATGTCTAGAGGCGTCAGTAGGAGTTAACTGCAGATGTACCTGGATGCATCACTGAGATGTAATGAGTTGAACACAGGCAGGTAGGCAAAGTCGCTTCGTCTGCTTAGCTATCATATGCAGTTTAAGTGTTAGAAAGCTACAGTAAGCTAGATTCTGTGCTGACAATTAACAAAGCAGTTGGAAAGTTTTTAACAAAAAACGTTTAAGCTCCACAATAAATCTAGTTCATAAAAGAAGAAATATCGAATAAGGGATGAGTACTGAAACCACAAATCAGGGAAAACAAACTTTAATATTTCCCCTCAGTATGTTAAAAGACTTTAAAACCAGTGAGCAAGTATCAAACTTTCGCCGTGTAGCTTCATCAGGCTGCAAACAGAGTCAGACTGGGGTTGAGTTTAAATGTATCAGAGGTCATATGACCTAATGCACACGCTGCCGAAATTCCTGTAATAGAGGTTTTAAAGAAAAACTCTTGTGTAGTCCAGGAACAGTTTGAGCATTAAACCTCAAGATCCATTTTAATTTTGTCTAGTTCTGTTAGGTGTACCAGGTCTGCATAACACTTTATTGTTGACCTGTCTATTAATATCCTTTATTTTAGTTTCCTGTTAGTCATAACAATATAAAAAGCAGGGCATTGGGTGCATCTAACCATATAAATGACATATGTTGAATCACAATAACCTGAAACTATATGTTACCAATATGTTGGCAATATATACATTTATTATATTCGAAGGTCCCATATCATATTTTGTACTTTGCAGCTGCATAAACTATTGTGATTGTTTTTTGTAGCACAACTTATTCTTAAGATTTGTTGTCCATTTATAACCAAATTCTGGCACGTCCGTAATGATGTTCTTTTAGTTGTGATATTTCAGTTAACTTTGGCCAGTATTTCCTCAGAATTTGTTTAACCACATTTGTATTGCAGTTGTATGTTAGCATGCATCTAGGTTTTTGGCGATGTTTAGAACTATGTTCATAATCTGAGAATATCAGTGTAGCAATGTAATTTCTAGTTGCAGTTATCTCATGTTCAATTACATTGACGTGTTGTCCTCTGTTCTTCCATTAACTTGTCATTAGTATTACGTTTTGCAACTCTTAGCATCTTATTTCTTATGATGTTTTTAAACATATGTGGGGGATGCATGCTAGTGCGGTGCAGATAAGTGTTTCTTTTAACTGGCTTTTTAAACAGAGAAGTGTCTATATGTTCTTTGTTGCTGTTCTTCAATTTAATATCTAAAAAATTGACCTCCGTCTGAAGTGCATTTTTTCTCAAAATGTAAAAACTGAGTGGTCTCTGAAATGTACTTAATTAAAAGGATGTTTCGTCATGCCAGATAATAAATAAATCTACAAAGCGCTTAAAAATGCTGTGTATTGCATATATGGGCTGTTAATGACATATTCCACATGAACATTACAATATTTGCATATGTGTTAGCCATGGGGAGTACCCATGGCTACACTTTTTTGCTTATACAGCTGCCTTTGAAATAAAAAAAATTATTCTGCAGTAATGTATCGAATAGTTCACACGAGACATATATATGAATCTGTGTATAGTCAGAAAATTTTTGTAGGCGTTTTGCAACTGAATGTTGAATGTACGCTAGTATTGTGTGGTATTTTAGTGAATAATAATCCACATCTAATGTTTTATAAGTAGATGCTTATTTAATATTTTCTCATTGGAACATTTAAACAGTTGACTTAAAAATTAATTTTTATCTTTTATAATTGTTTTTGTTTTGCATTTAACTGACTGTCCAAAAATGTTGATATTGCTTCTGTTGCCCATATACGGGCTGAAACAGTAGCACCCAAAGGAGGTGCTATGAGCAGTTTGTGTAATTTGAGAATACCATAAATGAAAGGTATTCGCAGTTTGTTTGTGTCTTTCAGCTTTTCCTGGTTAGGGGTCGCCACAGCTGAACTCCGGTCCGCTCATGATTGGCAGTTGATTTTTATGTACCGGCGTGCCAGGCCTGACGCACAACCTTCAACGAAGGTGCACCCATTCACGCATGTCTCCAAGCAGAAGACGCTCTAGCTGAGAATCGAACCGGACAGCGTCTTACTGTGAGGCGACAACGATACCGCAGCACCACCACCGCGGGTAAATGAAAGGTATTCGCAGTGATGTTATTAAAAAATTATTTCATCAAATTGTCATCAGTACGCTCTTATCCGTACATATTTGTTATGGTTTCATTTACTGTTTCAACAATAAGAAAAAACAAACCTCAAGGTCCCAACTGCCACTCGGTGATACTCGTATACATGCTGAATGTTGAAAAACAACTAAGACCTGCACTAATGAAATATGAGTATATGTTGAATGATAGTAAAACATTTTTACAGGACTTGTTTGATTCTACTAAAGGGGCATGTGTTCATCACAAGACTATAATGGCAACACTTGATGTGAAGTCACTATTCACTATGATCCCTAATGGTGAAGGGATTACCATGGTGAAAGATTTTTTGATGCGACACATAATATATGATGAGAGACATGTTCACCTCATATGTTATCTTTTAGAATTAGTGCTAGAAAGCAATGCCTTTGTCTTTGACAATGAATATTTTTTGCAGGTGTCTGGTGTAGCAATGGGCACACCTTGTGCCAATAGCTACGCCAGCATCGTTATGGCTAAGTAGGAAGCCAGTACTGTTTTTAGCCATACTTTGGCAAATAGATCTTTATGTCTGTATAGACATTTTGTGGAGGACCTTTTCATTCTATGGGAAGGTGAAGAGGTCGCTCTACTATTGTTTATTGAACACTTAAATATTAGTTGTAGTCTTCTGAAGTTTACGAGTCAATATTCCAGAGAAGTAATAGATTTTCTGGACATTAGACTTACTATAGATAATCAGAATTTTCTACATACTAATCATTTTCGAAAAAATTGCCAAAGGGCAACGTATTTGCATAGAACAAGTATGCACCCCCAGCATGTGTTTCGCAACGTACTGAGAGGGCAAGCCATGAGATGCTCTAGACTTACAGATAGAGATACAGACATTGAAACTGAATTAAAACAACTAAAAAGAGATTTTGAAGGCAGAGGATATGGTAGTAAGGATGGCGTGGAGGCATGTAATTATGCTAGACATGTTAGAAAGGACAGGGCAGAGCCATACTATTCAAATAGGGGGAGTTGTAATACTAAGCAACAAATGAGGCGTACTAAAGTAGCAGTGGCACTCACTTATACGAGTGACAATCGAGCATTAAGGGGGATACTAGGGAATAACTGGCATATCATACAGGTCGATAGAGAGATAGCAGGTTTAGTAGGTGAAAATCCCTTTTTAGATTATAAGAATAGTAGATCTCATAAAAGGATGTTATGCTACCCTAGAAGTAGTGTATGTATGAAGGTACAAAAGCTAGTCGGAGGAACTAGGAAATGTATGAAATGTAATTTTTGCCAATACATTTTTGAAGGTGTAGAATTTGTACACCCTGATACAGGAAGGAAGTTTCTCTAACATATAGAGGCTGATTGTAACAGCATGAATTTAGTGTATTTAACCCGGTGTGCTCTCTGCAGAGCATTCTATGTGAGTAAAACCAACAGAAGGCTAAGAGAGCATCAGGGACCATGTGTACTGTTTGAAAACCACTAAACTGGGTATAAATCCCTGTGTCACAAGATGGGTTGCCAACTGGCTCACTGACAGAACCCACACTGTGAAAGTAGCAGACTCCAAATCCGACTTCAGACCAGTGAAAAGTGAAGTACCACAGGGTTCAGTCCTGGGTCCTCTCCTGTTTGGTATCTACTTTCCTGAAGTACAGGCTAACACAGATAGTCTTTGGCTAACGAAGTTCGCAGATGACTGCAAACTAGGAGCCATAATTGAAACTCCTAACGATGTGGACATCCTACAAAAGGGCCTCAATGAGACAGATGCCTGGTGTCAAAGCCATGGCCTTAAGCTCAGTGCCAAAAAGTGCATCGTCATCCCCTTTGGTAAAAACTCTGTACCCATGAGCTACCACATAGGTGGTAGTCTGCTTAACACCGAAAGTGTGATAGAGACCTTGGGACACAGGTGGACAGTAGTCTCTCCTTTGATAATCACATCTCCACAGTAGTCAGGAAATCCTTCTACGTGGCACACCTCATCACAAAAAGTTTCTCATCCAGGAAAAGAGATCATTGTTCCCCTCTACTCGTCACCCATTAGACCCATTATAGAGTACAATGCCCCTTTTGGTATGTACCTCACAAGACATCTGCAAGAACTGGAAAGGCCGCAGAAATACCTCACAAAGATTATTACCGGCCTCAAACAGATGCCCTACACAGTCTCAAAAAACTCCAGCTTTACTCCGTCACATATTGCCTACTCAAAGGTGATCTCTGCCTAACATACAAAGCTATGTCAAACCTAGAGCTGTTGGACATGCTTCACTCAAAGAAATCCCAATCCCTCCAAGGTGCACGCTCTAGGGATCTTAACCTTGTCACCACAATAAACAGAACCATGCTGGAGGGATAGATTCCTGTCCCAGAGACTTCCCATACTCTGGAACAAACTACTTATCTATATCAAACAAAGCTCCTCATTAGCACTCTTCAAGAAAAATCTTGATGATTGGATGGGAAATACTAAATTCACCCCGGGGATCACCTCTGTGGCTCTGCTTGACAGAGGCACAGGAAAATAATTTTCTTGGGTGGTGAAAGCCAGGGTACCTTTTCGGCGGCTTGTATAGGCCCTAGGACCGATAGCCTAGTACCTACCTATGAAAAGAGAACAAACTTAGTACTGTTGCCAAACATTTTATCTTGTGGAGTTGAACATCACTTTCAGTTTAATGTACTAGAAATAGTTAAGAGGATGTCAGAATGGGTGACATCCATCAGCTCAAGAACAAAGGAGAGAGCTTGACTGGATAATAAGACTGGGGGCACATATAGGGCATGGTTTGAATGACCATTTTTCCATTGTTTCCAAGATAGGAGACTGCTAAAATGAACACATGAAATAAATTGACATCACTGAATTCTATGATAGCTCTACTTTATTTTATTTTGATTCTATGTTATTTTATGCTTATTTTATATGCATCTCAGATGTGTATTTTATTGTGAATGCTTTAATTTAATGGTGGGGAGGTGCTTTGAGTATAGGATTGGCTGTGATTTGTTTATTTGAAATTTGACTATTTGCATGAGCATAAAAGTGGGGGGGGGGCTGAGTCTGCTTGTTTATGGTCTGATGAAGCAAACAGAAGTTTGTGAAAGCTCTTACCTGTTGTATCTTATTTGCAATAAAGGGATTTTATCTGGAAATAAGACGTGTGGATTTAGAACTTGACCTGGCTGGAGACTGTGAACATTCAGTGGATTTATAACTTGACTTAGCTTGAGACTATGAACATTCTGCCATAGCTGCTTAGATATTTGG
Organism: Protopterus annectens; assembly: GCF_019279795.1. Taxonomy (NCBI): domain Eukaryota; kingdom Metazoa; phylum Chordata; order Ceratodontiformes; family Protopteridae; genus Protopterus; species Protopterus annectens. The sequence continues at coordinate 111,883,118 of NC_056726.1, read as the reverse complement.
CTGCATTCATTACAGTCTTTATATATTCATTTCCAGTGGTATTTTTATAATCATTGGTACTTAATTGATTCATTGTGTTCACATAGTATGTAAAATTTAATATTACAGCTCCACCTGCTTTATCTGCTCCTTTTTTAACAATTGACCCATTTTGTTGCAGAGATTTAATAGCATTAAGATGCTCATTGGTAAGATTATAAAAAAAAATACTTAATTTGTTTTTCTGGTATAATTCATAAATAACTTCAGTAAACTCTCAGCTAATCAGAACTCAAGCAACCAGCAAAAAATATTGAAGAAATATAGTACAATTTTCATGT
>NC_056726.1:111790300-111877298 GCF_019279795.1 Protopterus annectens | reverse complement strand
TTTAGTGTTTTGGGAACAGTCTATTTCCTGTAGGAGATTGTTGAATTTATGCTGACATAAATTGAGTTCCTAACTGATTTTTATAGTGTGTACTCTTAGTTTTTCGCAGTTTATTCTAACGGAGTAAGCTGGTAGTTGATCGCTCAGGGAGCTAGGCTGTGTCACAGAAGAGGGGTATTTAGCAGTTTGTAATATTAGAATTCAGTGTAAGGTGATATGGGAGGCAAGATCTTTGCTGTATCTTTTTGGAGCATTGGTAAGCTGAGAAAAACCATACAGATTTATGCTATTGATGGGGGATTTGGAAGCTATGGTTTGCCAATCTGTATTTACGTCTCCTAAGATTATTGTTTCAAGGTTTATCGTTTGCCATGTCCAGGATAAAATATTTTCCAACACTGGTATATTGTTACCTGGTGGGATATGTATTACTGTTATGCAAATAATTTTTCATATATTAAGGTTCAAAAAAGAGATTAATACCTCCGCATTGGAAAAGACCTCACCTCCCCTGTGGCTTTCCTGCACCATATCTTTAAATTGAAACCTAAATACATGCTCTGGGGAAGTGTCTGCTACATGTATAGCCAATGCATTCCTAACCATAGTATTTCTTATATCATTCTGATGTTCTCTTACTATTTCTTTCAGTCTTTTGTCCGTTTTACCTACATTAAATTTACTGCAGGTTTTACAGACTGCTAGGTAAACCACATGACTGCTGTTACAAGTTGCTTCCACTGAAGATTTGTAGACCTTGTTCTGGTCTTGGTGAAAAAAATTCACCTCCTTGATCTATATAACCGCAAACTACAGTTATAACAAGATCTATTATTTCTTATTTTTATAAGACTCGTGTTGTTTCCTGCTATCGTACCCCACGAGACACTTCCGGTAACATAGCAGCTGACCTAAAGATTTAATTTTTCTGATAAACTATGCCAGGACATTCACCTGTTATAACTTTCAGTTCTGTACTTGGGTCATGACACCCTAACGTTTTTTAATAATGTCAACTACACTTTTAGAATCCTTAGGTGTAGGGTGCCAGTAACCTATTTTAAGCTCATCTACCTTATTCACACATGCAGGTGGATTTGAGGAAAAATAAGGCCTTCCTTCATTCCCCTTTTGTTTGTATTACTTCAACTAGCTTATCACACACACACACACACACATATATATATATAGATATATAGATATATATATATAGATATATAGATATATATATATATATATATATATATATATATATATATATATATCCCGTATATACGATCATTTATAATAGTATTAGGGTCAGTGACAAAAATAATGCCTTGTACCAGCATATACTTAAAAGTGGTGACATACACCATTTTAAATTTGCTATCATTGACCATGTTGGTATACCTTCTTTTGGAGGGAATATTAAGGCCCTTTTTGCTATGAAGGAAAGTAGATGGCAAATTTTAACAGATGCAACCAGACCACCGGGAATTAACAATCACATTAGTATTAAACCATTTTTGATTATGGCATAAATTTTTCATACCCAAACATGAATATGCATCATTAGCATTATTATTATCATTATTTTTCATTAATGTCATTGTTGTATATATTGATGTTGGCATGCTCTGATGTTTTGGTGTGCATTTACATGCATTACATGCACCATATGACTTAGGTACTTTAGGTTTTTGGTTAAGCTCCAGTAATGCTTATTCATTATTTATTATTCATTATTTATCTTATACATATTATATATTATATATTATACATCACATGCATATATAGTATTGTATTCATACAGTTTTGAATTCATGTAGTCTACATAGAAGTTTGTATACATCTTGTTGGCTAGTATATGTGTACCATCCATAAGTTGCAAGAGAAATCATGAATACGAGCTATGTTTTTAAATTTTTTAATGTGTAATAAGCACTGTCTTTTTAAATATGAAGAGTTGTGTTTTTAAATAATATTTGGCGCCTAAAAGTGTATTTAAATGACTCGGAACCACTTACACGTTGTTCTGATGAAGTCTACTTTGCCTGATGAAAGCGCTTAACCTGGAGCTTTTGGTGGATTTTTTGTTTGTTTTGTGTTTGTTTCGTATTCGAAAATAAGTCTTTTTACCTGTTCGAGCCGAGAAGTTATTGTGTTCAGCTTTCGGGTATCAGGCTTTTGGTGTTTTTGGACTTTTTACATTCTCGCTTGTGTTGTTTTATAGTGTCGTGGTCTGGTATGGAGAGCACCAACGAGGATCCCCAGGCTTTATTGAATAGGGCCGAGATCTTAAAAATTCAAACTGAGATTTCTACATTGAAGGAGGAAGTGTCCAGACTACTTGATCTAGTGGTTCGCACATTTACAGCACTAAAATCGGCCAAGATGGATAAGCCGAGGGACAAGCAGCAGGCAATACCTTCCGGCGATGTGACACCTTCCGTTGATGTTTTGCCTGCAGTAAATCGTGTCGACACTAGTACACAGATGGAGATACCTAATGGACAAGTAAATTTTGGCGACAATGGGAATCCTTCACTCCATGATCATATTTCTAATCGAAATAGGCTCTTAAATATAAGTATTGCTTCAGAAAACGACTTTCCTTTTGATTTTAGTTTATTTCATGTTCGGGAAGAAGCGGAACGATTAGGAGCGCGACCGAAACGCCTGATGCTTACAAAAACGTATTCAGCCATTACCAGGACACATATGGATAATTCTAGAGGAAATGGTGCTATTTCTAATTTTTCCGGTCCGAATTTTAACAAAGTTAATAATAATAATCAATATAAGAAACATAGAACAAATGTCATGGACAAAGTGACTGGTGGACTTGAGAATGACTACCTCGACTGTTTTTTAAGTGACTAGTATGATTTCACTAAGAATAATGGGCATTCTGATAGTTATGCCGCTGGGCGATATCAAAGTGGTTCCAAAGGAATAATCAAAGACATGATTTATTCTTTGGGAAAGAAACTTTTGACAATTAAAAATTTTAAAATAGACAATGCATATTTGACCAAGTGTATTGCTATACAGATTGTAACAAAGGGTTTAAGGTTTTTTAAATTGCCTGTGGGACTTGAATTGAATAATGGTATTGTAGGGGAATTCAATCAGTTATTTGACAGTTTTGGATTCAGTTATATGAGCATTCTTATTAAGAAAAATGATGAAAAATTGTCTTGGTTATTACATGAGGTGGAGAAACTGAACCAAGAAATTGTTAACCATGAGATGTTCCCTCAGTGGAATGATTTTTATGACAAACAGTTTATATTAGCTGACCAAAAAGCTAAAAGTATTTACCAAAGGAAAAGTAGGAAAATTATATGAGATGTGGAGCAGTATGACAATAAAAGGGCATATATTTGGCCCAAGGATTATCAGGAGTGTGACAGAGATAGGAACCATAGAAATACAGGCAGACAGGAGGACAAGGATTTGAATTTTCAAGGGGGCAGATTTTATCCAGCCCCAAAGAAATCATTCACACCGTGGAACAGGAGAGTAAGATAAATAGACCAGGGGCAGACTTAAGTGACACCGAAACCATTGCACGTGTTTTGGAGGATGGGATATCTGGGCCAACACTTAGTCAACAACAAGATGCTGGGGCGAACGACATATTAAATAGAAGTGCAGACAATATCATATATACATACAAAGGGTTTAACGTGTTTAATTATACAAATTTTGACTTCTCTGAGGAATTTTATATGTTTGCAAAAGGGATGAAATTCATACCTACTGTATGGTTTAATTTAATAGATACAATAATGGAATTGAAATTATATTGTAGGAGGCTAAACTTGGCCATCCAGTTCAAACAATCTGATCAGAACGGTAATTCAACTGAACCTTACGTACTTAAGAAGAGCACATATATTCCCTGTACAAATCCGGTTGTAGCTAGTTTTGAAAAAATGGCCAGCCGGGATATTTATAGGTTCAACAAATTGTATAAAACTGACAAAAACATTAAACAAGGTATTAAAGATAATTTAACTTAAGGTGAACGCAAATGTTTGGACAAACTAGTGAAGAACAATGAAGTTAGGGTAATGAAACCCAACAAAGGGGGTGGATTTGTGTTATTTAACAATATGGACTATACTAATGTAATATACAACATTCTATATCATTCGGGTAATTATGAAGCAATCTCTATCAACGAGATAAATATTGGATATAAGAGAATTGATCTAGCATTGGAAGAATACTTGATTGACCATAGAATCACTAGTGACACCTATCAGTTTTTAAGAGTGGAATTTCCTACTATGGCCACTATTATAGGTGTTCCTAAAGTTCACAAAAATTTGACACATCCACCTTTTTATTATAGGTATTCCTAAAGTTCACAAAAATTTGACACATCCACCTTTTAGACCCATTGTATCGGGAAGTAAGTCAAAAACGTACCCTTTGGGCATTGCTATTGATAGATGGGTCAAACCTGTGTACAACAGCATTCCCCATCTTATCAAGGATTTGTGGATGTTTTTAGGACAACTAACACCCAACTTATGGAGTAGTGATTTAATCTTTATTACCATTGATGTTATTGACTTATTCTCGTGCATTCCCAAAGAGACAGGGTTGGAATATTTTAGTAACAGCTTGAGAAAATATTCCAACATGGATTGGGACCGAATTTGTCTCATCATTGATATGTTGGAACTAGTGTTGGATCATAATTATATTCATTTTGAAAGTGAATTCTTCAGACAAACTAGGGGAGTAGCTATGGGAGCATCTTGTGCTCCCATATTTGCCAACCTAGTTATGCTTGAATGGGAAACCGAATTTTTGTTTAAATGTGAATGCTTTCAATATATTGTCTATTACACTAGATTTTTAGATGATTTGTTTTTGTTATGGAAAGGCCCCTTTGATAAGATAAATTCTTTCATTAATTACATCAATCATACAACTGACTTTTTAAAATTCACTTATAATATCAGTGACAGTGGTATAGCATATTTAGATACGTATCTTAGTCATAGCGATCGAGGGTTTGTATCCCGTATCCATAGAAAGGAGACCTTTTCCAATGACTATTTGGAATTTAGTAGCAATCATCCGCAACACGTATTTAAAAATGTCTTTAAGGGGCAGTGTATGTCATCGACCATGGAAAATGTACATAAAGAATTGGACTTTATTAGGTCAATGTTCACAGATAGGGGGTATCCTGGCTCCCTATCGCGTGACGTAGTTAACTACGTAAGCAATGAATGGGGTAAAACGTATGTACCTTTACCTGGAAATTAAACGTGCAACACCTTTAATAAAGACAGGAATACAAATTTAGATCACAGTAATAGAGTTTGTGTGTTGATGTATTCTCCGGTGGTACAATACGTCAAAAATATTATTAAGGAACATTGGAATTTGATAACTGTGGATGAAGTAACAAGTAGGACATTGGGTGCCTATCTGAGTTTTGCATATAAAACCGGACCCAACATTAAGAGATTATTGGAATCTATGACCTATACATTTGATAAGAAAGGGAAAACAACAGGAACTAGAAAATGTGGAGCATGTAACCAATGTCCTGCAGATAACGAAGCTGAAGGATGTAAATTGGATAATTTCAACAAGACATATATAAAGTGTAGGGTAGGTAATTGCAACACCAAATTTGTGTTATATTTAGCAATATGTACGTAATGCGCCGCATTTTATATAGAAAAAACAGAGAGACAGTTTAAGCGACGTATATACAATCCTTTATATAGTATTAGGGTCAATGTCAAAAATAATGCCTTATACCGGCATATACTTAAAAGTGACGACATACACCATTTTAAATTTGCTATCATTGACCATGTTGGTATACCTTCTTTTGGAGGGAATATTAAGGCCCTTTTACCTATGAAGGAAAGTAGATGGCAAGTTTTAACAGATGCAACCAGACCACCGGGAATTCACGATCACATTAGTATTAAACCATTTTTGATTATGGCATACATTTTTCATACCGAGACATGAATATACATCATTAGCATTATTATTATCATTATTTTTATTTTTTATTAATGTCATTGTTGTATATATTGATTATGTTGGCAAGCTCTGATGTTTTGGTGTGCATTTACATGCATAACATGCATTATATGCACCATATGACTTAGGTACTTTAGGTTTTTGGTTAAGATCCAGTACATGCTTATTCATTATTTATTATTCATTATTTATCATATACATGTTATATATTGTATATTATACATCACATGCATATATAGTGTTGTATTCATACAGTTTTGAATTCATATAGTCTACATTGAAGTTCATATACATCTTGTTGGCTAGTATAGGTGTAGGATCCATAAGTTGTAAGAGAAATCATGAATACGAGCTATGTTTTTAAATTTTTAAATGTATAATAAGCACTGTCTTTTTAAATATGAAGAGTTTGTGTTTTTAAATAATATTTGGCGCCTAAAAGTGTATTTAAATGACTCAGAACCACCTACATGTTGTTCTGATGAAGTCTGCTTTGCCAGATGAAAGTGCTTAACCTGGAGCTTTTGGTAGATTTTTTATTTGTTTTGTATTTGTTTCGTATTCGACAATAAATCTTTTTACCTGTTCGAGCTGAGGAGTTATTGTGTTCAGCTTTCGGGTACCAGGCTTTTGGTGTTTTTGGACTTTTTACATTATCACATACTTCCTTTTTATCACACCCCCTTGCTACAAACCTTTCTTCTTAACCTCTCAGTTCATTCTTAAAATTTTCCTCACTAGCATTATCTCGTGATGTTCTTCTAGGTTGCCCCTTAACGTGGGTGCATATTACTTCGATGCAAGTAAGTGTTCTTGTAACAGGGTTTGCTAAATATCATAGTATCTATTGCCCCATCTTCCTTTACCTTCACTAACGCATCCAGAAAACTAACCTCTCAGTCTGAACAAGTCATCACAAACTTTAAAAAGCTCATGCTTGTATTAATATAATTATAAAACTCTGACAATTCCTTAGTAGTGCCTTCCCGTATGAAAAACAGGCCATCTACGAATCTTCTGTAGGAAATTACATTTGCCTAACATACTACCTAATACATGCTCCATCTCCCATACTAGCATGATAAGATTGGTGTAGCTATGGGCACATGATGTGCCCATATCTACACCATCTATCTGCAGGTAGTATTCCTTATCAAAAAAGGAAGACATTATTGTATAAAATCATCTTAACCACAAAGCACATAGCATTTCAACCTTCTCAGTCGAGAAAGGTTTGTTCATGTAAAAATTTTTTAACCCACTCTATACCTGTAGTATTTGGTATTACGGTGAAGGGAGGATGACATAATGGTTATGACACAAGGTGCAGGGTCTGATTCTCACATGGGGTAACTGGCTAGGCTTCAAGTGGCCCAAAAAGGCAGTTAGCCTAGTACTAACTTCTGAACCTTATAAGGACTGTATATAGAATGCAACCAAATCGCATTCACTTTTTTTTAAAAACAGCCTTCGTAAAATCATATAAATCACATAAAAATTGTCTATTGTCCTGCAAGATGCGAGTGTTACAGTTAATAAATGGTCTTACATTTTTCTCCACAAAAATAGACATTGCTTCAGTATACCACTTTTGTCATGCCACTGTGGGCCTCATCTGTGGACTAGTAGGATTCTTGTGTACTTTTGGGAGACCCTGTATAATTGGTATTTTAATATGTTCCATATAAAAATAGTCAACCCTTGATCCAACATTTTATTTCTTAACATATTCCTCAGCTCAGTTTTCAGTGCATCAACCATCTTTAATATGTCAAACATTCTAACCTTTCTATAAAACTTAACATTATTTAACATCTCTTTCATCCTAACGCTATGGGTCCCCCCTTATCAGCAGGACTAATTACTATACTATCATCTCTCATTACCTTCAGCATGGCCTTTCTCTCATTAAAAGACATATTCCTAAAATTACTTTTCTTACTTTCACAGTGTTTGTAAACCTCATTAATGCATAACTTTTCAAATGCTTCTACAAGAGGGTGTAGTACAGGCATATACATACTTGGTCTAAATTGTGAAAATGCGCTATTAGAAGAATCATTGAATTGTTTCAACATTACATTTCATGTAAACATTTTCAAGTTAGTTATAACTTCTGTAATATCATTCCCCTTTACTTTACTTACCTCTTTTCTGCCGTCAGTTGTATAATAAGCAGAGGAAAATTTAATCCGGACTTCTCTCTTGATTTTTCCCTCACCCCCTCTGCCATAACAGTTAAGGTTTTCCTTCTTGCTCCTATTTGTGTACTACTAGGTAGTACATCCTGCTGACTTGTGACATCACTGGAGATTTCCTTACATGCAGTAACATTACATGCAGAAAACACTTCAGTAGCTCCCGTTGCTGCGGCAACATTAGGTATGGCCTGATTTTGTTATTTTTGATTACTTAATGCTTCCCTGGAACCTTCAGCTCTCGGCCTGGCAAAGACCTGCCCCTTTTTAAAGTCATTGGAGTCTCTATCACTTTTTTCACATGTAACAGTTTCTGCTCATAGAAGTTCAAAGCATCAAATACATCTTGAAACATTTTATCAACCATGTCCCCCGAGAAGCTATCATATAATGCATGGGACTTCTCTTTCTATTTCACTACACAAGTATTTTTCTTCTGTAACTGCAAAGGCTATTAATAACCTCATTTAGTTGTAACTGAGGTCCAAATTAAGTTTCTGCCATTGACTCAACAGTTCTGGTTGTGTATAACCATGTGCTGGCATTTTCAGCACTCACAGTCCGCTGGGTACAATCTCAGGGTTCAAACAACTTTTCTAAATGGAACCTTTGATTTTGCACCCTTTTTAGTGTATACATTAAGTTCTCTACTTTAGACAGACTGCTGCGAAGTGCTAAGACATCAACATCATTTTCACATACTGTTTATTCCAAGGACATACTTTTAAGGGGGCTTACAGTCCTTTGTAGAAATATTCTTAACTTCTGTTTAGAGCGCAGGTTAGAAATCTTCTCACCTCTAGGTACATAATCCAGGTCAACTGTAGTCAAACCACCTTCAGCCATGGCTGCAGCACACCAGTACAAACAAAAAAAATGCAAAAGTCCTATAATACCAGTGTGTGCTGAATAAATGCTGCTCGAACCAAAAAATAAATCCAACAAGCAGAAGTAAGATGAAACAACACCAGGCTATCATAAAACCAGCAACAGTTTATTCAGGAAATAGGGTGATTAATTGGATGATGCAGAAAATAATGGACTTGTTGAAGAGAATGGGCCTGGCGGTGCAGACAATGTTTACTTCTGCTGCTGGAAAGAGGGTGTTTACTGCTGGCGTCAGTTTTTTGAAGTAGGCATCAAGGGATGTTTGTACAGAGCTTTCCTTTTTCTCATCATAAATGGCCTTATAGCAGCTGAGGCCATCAGTAACTGTACGGTAAACTTGGGTGAACCGCTCTGTATTAGGATCTTGCTCCTCTAACTTTGACATTCCTGCTTCAATGAGACGAAAGGCTTCAGCTAACTTTTTTGTCAAACCTTTTTTGATTTTTGAAGTTTCTAGGTCCCTGTTTCCTTCCTCAAATGCTGTCGTCTGCTGCTCCAACTCCATAAGGTCTTCATTGGTCAGTTCTTTGTCATGGGAGTCAAGTAACTCTATGACATCCGTGTCAGCTTCAGCAATGTCATCATCTGTTGAAGTCTGTAAAGCAGGCAAATTGTGGGCACAGTTTGTTCCACACTCCTTTCATATTTGACTGCTTTACTTCATCCCATGAATCAGCAATATTTTTGATGGCATTATAGATGTTATAATTCTTGCTTAAGGTCATTGTATTGTCTTTGGTAGCCCTGACTGCTTGTGAGAAGGTCCGGCATAAATAGGCCTTAAATGAGGTTATTACTTCCTGATCCATTGGCTGAAGTAGCGATATGGTGTGTGTGGGGGAAAAAATATGACCTTTACATTCGAGTGTAAGTCATCTAAACTATTTGGATGTCCAGGTGCATTTTCAAATACAAGAAGAATTTTTAAAGGAATGTTTTTGACCAGGCAGTACCTTTGAACAGCAGGAACAAAATGGTTCAAGAACCAGTCTTCAAAGATGGCATTTGTAATCCAAGCCTTTGCATTTGCCTTCCAAATAACAGGAAGCGATGCCTTAATGACATGCTGTAGTGCCCTTGGACTTAACTTAAAATCATTGGAAGCGTTACCCCCAAACAATAACATTAGCCTGTCTTTTGCTGCCTTATACCCTGCTGCACTTTTTTCCTTCTTTTTCTTGCACTAATGAAAGGCTAATAGGGCTAGTCCTCTGATTTTGGTCTGCAGTCTGAATTGCCAATAGCCTTTCCATCTCCAGAATTAAAGCAATCCATTGTTTTGTAATAATCCTAGTTTTCATTGGGTTATGGCCTTTCACGTGATTCATTATTCTTTATTCTTTATTTGTCTTTTAATATTGTTCCAATCGTTGATTGGTTATAGCTTAATGCCTTTCCAATGGCAGATGGTGCTTCACCTCTCTTGCAACTCTCTATTATGTCCACTTTACTTTCCAGGGTGATTGCTTTCCTTTTCTTTGACACATCACCAGCACGTGCATCGGATTTACGTTTTGGAGGCATGGGTTACGATGTCACCAACGTGGAAGTTCACAAAAGTGTCTGGCTGCAGTACGGTATAGTACTAAAGTGGAGCTCCACAGGATACACATACAGTACTGGAGTCTGCAGCTAGACACTTCTCAGGTCTAATTGGTTGATACTACCACTGTCTACACCTAATTAACATTTCAGTTCAGCTGATTCAATATTTTGCAGACATTCCTTTTTTTTAAACAAATAGTACATAAAATGCAATAAAGTACAGTATAGTACAGAAGACTGTTCCAAAAAAAAATTTAAATGCATCTCTTTTTAAGCTTCACTTCACATTTCTGTACTGCAGGCATCACCCACGAATGTTTTCCACTCTTTCCTGCACTTTCAGACCTCTGCCCGACCTCCGACTGTCAGCTAGACCCCAGTGAGCTACAATGGCATTTGCCCATTCTACAAAACAGCACAGTAATTGCTTCAAAACTGTACAGAAGCAAACAGCCAATCAGATCGTCAATACATAGACTCCCTTAGCCAATCAGATAACTTCTTCTCAGTAAATGAGGAATTAACTGCTCTAACAAGACGTGCGAGCAGCTTCATGAACGGAGAAGATGGAGAAAAAGGAAAGAACAGCTTATTTCTCTGAATAATAGTAAGATAATTCTTTTTTGTTCATTTATTTTGATGTTTTTTCCTACATTGCAGCAGCCCATTCATATCTCTGGGCTGTCTGCATATTGGATATTTGTAACCCAGGGGCTGGCTGTATATGCCCTTTGTAGAAGACTAGCTTTGCTATCATGAAAGTTAGCCTTACAAAGAGAAAGTTTCAGGGCTTTGTACATTCAGTCTGAAATCAACAGAACACTGGAATCCTTTGGCAGGTTAAAGACCAGCAGCCATGAATAGCAGCTGCACAAGTCTGTCTTAGTGCAAGAAATCTGGGCAAAGCATGATATAATGGGGGGGCAAAGGCCCAAAAATAGGGACAGAAGGCCACATTTTAAATATTGCTCTTTTAAACTTCAAAAGTTGCTAGAATAACAGGATTTGTGTTGGTATGCATTTTCTGAAGGATATGAAGTATGAAACTGAAATGCAAGTCGTTATTTAGTGACTTTTATCCTTATATCATCCCAGTGATTTGTCAAAGACACATTTTTTTTGAGGAACAGACCAAAAATATGAGGCAAAAATCTGGACATTCTGCGGAAATCTGTACAGTTGAGAAGTATGCAGCCATCTATTAAGTATATTCTGTACAAGATTCTATGCAGAAAGGCATGGTGGGGGAGAGACCTCCTTTCAACTGCTAACCTGTTTTTGTATGTCTATTGCTCAACTACTGTGCTGCCAAGTGATATTTTTCCAAATGGTGAGGTAGATGATTCTCCTGGCTTCTTTCTACTGCTGTCCAATCAGATTTGAACGTGCCCTCTGAGGCCTTGGAACCTAGCATATGTCTGACAAGAGATCAGGCGCCTGGTACCATGACCCCTCCAAAGGCTGGTATGGTGTCTGGTAATAGCATGTCCGAAACAAGTGTGGTTACTCATTATGGTGAGAAGGGGGAACCCTGTATAATTATTTCAGGGGACCAAAGGGCATACAACAGATTCTTGTTGGAGACTAAATCCTGAGATCATTTATCAAAATGCATCAGGGGTCAGAACCTCCACGATCAGTGCAATCTGTTTTAACTAAAGAAAAAGAAAACCAAAAATGTTACCTCCCCCCAGGATATCACAGGAAGAGGAGTGGATAGACTTTAGAGAATAATACTGACACTGTGGATAGACTTTAGAGAATATTACTGACACTGATTCTGACATGCAATCTTTGGTGTATTCATCAGAGATCCATTTCTCTGGTTCAGTGGGCTGTGATGATGAGGATACTATTTCCCCTGATTCCCCATTGGAGGAAGTTTAATTTGAGGAAACTAAAGCCGAAAGACATTACTGTTGCCAGTGTGATGAAACATTTTGAATGGAAATCCAAAGAAATTTCTGCTGTTTAACAGAGGTATTGTAGCCCTCTAGAGGTGGGTACCCCTCTTGCATCCACTTCTACAACTCCTGATTCTCCGCTTCCAGCCCTTAAAAACCCTGATATATTTTACAAGGTTCTGGAGGAATTAAAGTTCCTGTTCAAAAATCCTGTGGCAGATTGGGCTATTAACTACAAGAAACAGATGATAGAGTACTTATTGTCCATCTTAGCTATCTTGACCAAAGTTTGTGATCCTGAGGAGAAACCAGCCCTGTTCATGGTGGTTTAGGTTTTCCAGGTGACCAGGCACTGCATTAAATGTTGCTATGACGCAGTAGAAGCTTCCTCCAGGGCAGCTGCTACAGGATCTGTGATCAGGAGGTTTGCATGGTTATGATGTTCATCGTGTTTCACTGTTGCAGTCATTACTCGTGGGTTATCCTGCTGGCAGGCTACCCGCAGTCGACCTGAATTCCAAAGTCTTGGTCCGGCGTCGGTTGCTGTCGCTTCTTCCCTGACATCAGTGCTCCAGGGGTATAAAAGATGCAGCCGACGCCATTTTCTTTTGTCTTTCTTGCCGCGCGGTGCAGTTCGCAAGTGTCTGTCGGCCGACTCCTGAGATTTTCTTGTTCGAATTTCAGATCCGAAGTCTTCATTTAAAGCTAAGTACCCCATTGGGGAAACTTTTTTCTTGCTCCAGACCAATGTCAGAAAAAGTTAATAATTGTGTTTCTTGTGGGAAGCAAATACCTCATAAGGACTTCCATTCTTATTGTATTCCTTGCCTAGGCCCTGATCACGATGTAGCTAATTGCAGATTTTGTGCTAGATTTAACCAACGCACTATTAAGCATCGGTACGATTTTGCATTTCATTACTTTGGCCGAAGATTTAATTACACGATGTCGTCGGATAGCCATCCGACTACCGCAATTCACAAGAAACGCAAGAAAAAGGAAAAGGACAGGCATCCGAGGTCCGAAACTGACGACGAGGTTTCTTCTAAGCCAGTCGCCGGTTCTCAGTGAGGCGCTTTCGCAGCCCCTGACGCCTGCTACCTCAGAGCCGCAGGCCGCTTCCGACTTCCACATGGAGCAGACTAGGCCTCTGGAAACTCAAGGTATTGGACACTTGGAAAATATTCCCTCAGATAGGTCCGGAGCCACTGAGCAGGCATCGGCTTCTGAGGGTGTTTTCAGGCCTACACAGTTATTTATATATATATATATATATATATATATATATATATATATATATATATATATATAAAACCGACTACAGCTTCAAAGGCAAAGACTAAAGCAACACTAAAGACAAAAAAACAAGTGCAGCAAACCCATGGACAGGCCTGCATGCCTAAAAAATAGATGCTGAAAATGGCCGAAGACCTAATTACTTTGATCAGGGGTTCCCATCCCCCTCCTGAGAAGAGGCTTAGGCAAGAGACATAATATGAATCTTCAGATCAGGTTTCCATTTCCTCTGGCTCCTCTTCTGACCAAGAATACTCTCTCCCTCCCTGTGAGGATTCCGATGCTGAAGAATCTAGCCCTTCAGCCTCCCCTCCCAAGGATTTTTCCTTTGGGGAAACCCTGCATACCATGAGGGAGCACTTCCACTGGGAGAGCCAAGACTACTCAGAATCTAAGAAAAGGCTTAGAGATTTTCTTTAGTACCTCAGTACAGGCCTCTTGCTATCCCTCCTGTTTTAGACATTGTAGATGATGTATTTTCAGAGTCCGGCCTGTCCCCTGACTCTTTACCCCCTGCACCTGTTAAGCCAGACTGATACTACAGGGTTCCAGATTCACATAAATTTCTTTATAAAAACCCTGCTGCTGACCCAGAAACTATTTCTCAGGGTCTCAAAGGGGTCAAGGCTTCCACTGCAAAAAACCCTATCCCCTCTGATGGGGATTCTAGGGCACTGGACAGATGGGGGGAAAAAGGTTTACACTTCTGCTACCTTGGCTGTGAGGGCTTTAAATTGTCAATTTCATATGCTTAAATATCAGCAATATTTATTGTCACTGCTTAAACAGAAAATGTTAACAAATTCTGAATGTGCAGAAAACAAAGAATTGCAGGATTTATTGCATGCAACTGAACAAGTGGAAAAGCATACTTTGCAATGTGGTTTTGATTCTCTGGAGGCCTCTTGCAGGGCCGCTGTTACGGGATCTGTCGTTTGGCGACATGCTTGGTTATAGGAACAGAATCTGCCTGATCATGTTGAAGCAAAATTATTAGATGCTCCATTACAGCATGATATTTTGTTTGGTGTTAAAGCAGAAGAGGTGTTGAAGAAAATGGAGGACAAAGCGAAATCTATGCAGACAGTTAAGGATTTCTTACAGGTGCAGCCACCCAGATTTAGCAGGAACTGGCCTACTAAGAATTGGTCCTTTCCAGTGTCAGACAGGCCACAAAAAGGCAGATACAGATGCCCCAGAGGCAGACCTCAGCCCCAAGGCTCATACAGGCCTAAACAATGGGGTGCTTCTACCTCCAAAAGTGGAGAAGACAAATCACAGCCATACAGGAAACAGTCCCAATGACTTTCCTTTGCCAGAACCAAGCACTTATCTTTTGGCAGTCCCCTTAGGGGGAAAACTAGCACTTTTTTCACAAAATTGGCACATGATCACCCAGGACAAATGGGTCTTGAACATAGTGTCTCAGGGCTACAGGTTCCACTTTCACACCCTGCCAAGGGCAAAAGGTATGCCAGACCTGCCACACAGTCAATGGGCAGAGGCACAAAAGCAAGTTTCATCCCTCATGGACATGAGGGCCATTCAGCGAGTACCACAACAAGAGCAGGGACAAGGATTTTACTCGAGACTTTTCTTGGTGCCCAGAAAGGACAAAGCCTGGAGACCAATACTGGACCTGTCTATTCTAAACACATTTCTAGACGTTCCAAAATTCAAAATGTTGACACTGTAGCAGCTACTGCCCATGCTGGGCAAGAAGGCTTGGCTCGTAACTTTGGACTTAAAAGAGGCATACCTGCATGTCACAATCAGACAGTCTTGCAGATGATACCTCAGATTCGTAGCTGGATCAATGCACTACCAATTCTCTGCACTGCCCTTTGGCTTATCTACTGCGCCCAGGGTCTTCACAAAATGCCTGGCACCAGTAATTGCATTTTGCAGACAAAGAGGAATTCAAATATATCCTTACTTGGACGACTGCCTTATTCAAACAGAGAACAAGGACATTCTACTAAAGCATCTGCCGTTTGTAAAAAGATTACTAATTTGCCTAGGGTACACAGTAAACAAAAAGAAATCAAAACTAGTACCCTCTCGAGAGATAATATTCCTGGGTGCAAGCTCTTAAACACAACTGCCCAGATGGCTTATCTCACGCCAGACAAACAAAGGCTACTGACTTCTTACTTCAAAATGTTGGCAACAAAGACCCAGTTATCTGCAAGAAAAATTCTGCAGGCTTTGGGCTTCATGGCATCCTGCATTCTGCTAATTCCATATGCCAGACTGCATATGAGGAAACTATAATGGTATCTAAAAAGTGTTTGGACTCAACATTGCCACAGCCTGGAAACCTTAATTACCCTCATTCCCTGCCTGCAACAGGAATTTCGATGGTGGGCACAGGCCTGTCACCACAACAAGGGACAGCCATTCAGTTTACCCACAGCCAGGCAGACAATAACAACGGATGCATCAGATTATGCCTGGGGGGCCCACATGGCAGGAAAATGTATTCAGGGCACATGGCCCGCAAGCCAGATGCATCTTCATATCAATCAAAAAGAGATGCTAGCTGTTCAGAATGCCCTGACAGCTTTCAAGGATCTACTTCATCCAGGACAACTACTGATAAAGACGGACAATACTACAGTCATGTGGTACATAAACAAGCCGGGAGGCACACATTCCTACCCCCTCTGCGGACAAGCCATAACTTTGTGGGACACAGCATTGACTTATCAAGTTCACCTGCAAGCATAATTCCTGCCAGGAAAAATAAATACTCTGGCACATGAACTAAGCAGAAACCTCATGGATCCCCACGAGTGGAAACTGGATCCACAAGTCTTCAGCATGATAACAAGGAAATGGGGATGCCCAGACATAGATCTATTTGCCTCCCCTCTCAACTGTCAACTACAGAGATTCTGCACAAGGGCTTATCACAAGCAAGCATGGAAAGTGGGTGCCCTATCCTTCAGCTGGAAAAACCTAACAGTATATGCCTTTCCTCCACTACCTCTCCTCCCCAAGGTACTCCTAAAGGTCAGACAAGAGAAGCCAAAAATGATACCGATTGCTCCAGACTGGCAATGCCAGCACTGGTACCCAATCCTAAAGAACATGTCTCAAGGTCCAGCATGGACATAGCCTCAAATTTCTCACTTACTGACCCAACAAAACAATCCGGTTCTGCACAGCCAACTCAGGACCTTAAATCTGGCAGCATGGCGGTCCTCTTTCCAAAGCTGTGATGGATGTTATTTTGGAGGCCAGGAGGCCCAGTACCAAAAAATCTTATGCAGAATGGAAGAGATTCTGTGCTTGGAACCAGGAATTGACACGTTGGTACCAAATATTCCTCAGATTTTACATTACTTAACTGAGATGCTGGACAAAGGCCTATCTTTTTCATCAATTAAGATTCATGCCTCTGCCATTTCAGCCCATTACTATACGGAACCACCTATCTTTTCTCATCCCTTAATAAAGCAGTACCTCAGAGGGGCCAAAAACATAAGACCTCCAAGGAGAGCACCAATACCTGCATGGGACCTCAATTATGTCTTGGAAAAAACTCACACTTGCCTCCCTTTGAGCCAGCCTCAGCTGATATAAAATTCTTATCCTGGAAAACAGCTCTGCTCCTAGCAATAACCTCTGCAAGACGAGTCTCGGAGTTACAGGCACTTATGGCTGTGGAACCTTTTATCATTTTCCATCCAGACAGGGTTTCTCTGAGGACGAACCCTACATTTATGCCTAAGGTGGTGTCCAGTGTGGCCCTTAACCAAACCATTCACTTGCCTACCTTTTATCCAAACCCACAGAACAAGGGTGAGAGACTTCTGCATTCTTTGGACATACACAGACAGCTACGCTTCTACTTGGACAGAACTAAAGGTTTCAGAAAGATGGAGCAACTTTTAGTGGCATATGCTGCAGGATCATAAGGAAAGGCCATCTCAAAACAGACTATTTCAAAATGGATAGGCCATTGCATTCGTTTCTGCTACTCACAGCATGGCAAATCAGTGCCTAAGGGCATTAGGCCACATTCAACTAGAGCAGCAGCCACTTCAGCAGCCTTCCTCAGAGGAGTACCAACCAAAGACATCTTAGAGGCTGCAACTTGAGTTCAGTGCACACTTTTTTACAAAGCAGTACCACTTGCCTCTCTACTCTAATTCCAGAGCAGGCTTTGCCACTGCAGTTCTACAGGGCCTCATAGACTGTCCTAATCCTATTTAGCCCAGCCACCCATCCTCATCTTTGGGATTCAACCCAAGAGTAATGACTGCAACAGTGAAACACTATGAACATAGTACAGTTGTGTACCTACCTTAAATGTAGATGTTTGAGAGTATTCACTTTTGCATTCCAGGTTACCCTCCCACCATCCCCCTTTCTTTTGCTGGGTCTTATCTGTACGTCTCTATTCTATGCAACCTATGTGGTGTATTTGCTTGTAGATGAAGGAAATGTTTACTTTAGTGCATGCATGTTTATTGGCATAATTTATTTAGCCTACCCTTTTGGGGGCACCTGACATCTGGGGCAAGAAAAACTGAAGAAAATGGCGTCGGCTGCATCTTTTATACCCCTGGCGCACTGACGTCAGGGAAGAAGTGACAGCAACTGACGCCGGACCAAGACTTTGGAATTCAGGCTGACTACGGGTAGCCTGCCAGCAGTTTAACCCAAGGGTAATGACTGCAACAGTGAATACACTCTAACATCTACATTTATGGTAGGTACACAACTGTACTTTCTTGGCCCCTTCCAGAGGATGTTAAAGTAAAACTGTTAAGACTCTCCTGTGAGGATGTTAGATATTGTGTCTGTGCTGGCATGACTGGCTGAAGTTCTGTAAATGATTGTAAGTTATCCTGTGTTACATATACCAGCATGATTAGCTATAATTTTGTAAATAAGTTTGCCTTTTGTCACTCTGATTTATGCAAGATGTTTGAATGTCGAACAGTGTTGCTCTGGCTGACCAAATGTACATGTTCTTTGTGGGGGGAGTTTTGAATGTATGTCGTGCCAGAGTCAGCTGACCTAGACATGATGTTGCGTGCTAGGGCTGGGAGAAGGATCATCATTGCAGCTGTTTACTTTTCAAAGTCTGATAGGAGTAGAATTCTCATGGCAGTTTCCTGTCACTTTTGAAAAGATGTGCTATAAAACACAGGTTCTTAGTCAGTTCAGTTATTGTTCATTAGTTTTTTTCCAGAGCTGTTCTGCAGTAGTATTCCAGTTGTTTGCAGGAGAGTAGTTCAGTCGCTGAGGACAGTTAACAGTCTTGAGTGTGGACAATTTCTCATCTTGTCTTGCAGATAGTCCGGGAACTACAGCTAGATACAGCTTTTCTAAAAGCAATGTGAGATCTATCCTACAGAATTATTTTCATGCTTCCTGTGTGAAGCTCTCATGTTTATTGGAATCAGTTGTCAATTGTTTACGTGTTTTAAGTCCTTTTATTTATTATTATATGTTTTACTACCACTCATTGTGGCTGATTATTTTGGTTAATATTTTTAATAACTTGAGTCTTTATGCTTATTTGAGAACACCAGGGCCACTACGAAAAGCCTTACTGCTTAGGATACATGCTACCATTTGTTTCAATATCTACTTTTACCCAATGTAATTGAACACCCCTTTTAAAAGGTATTGTGGTATTTGACTGGTGGCAGCCATCACCTTGTAATTTGGGCAAAGAAACACAGCAGGTAAATCTGTGTCTGTCTTACCCAAGAGTGTGTGTCTGTGTGAATATCAGACATTTAAGAGTGAGTGTGTCAGATACCTAGAACTGGGATGTGGTGTTCTGCAGTGGTTAGTGTGGAGTCTCATTTGGGGACCTGGACTGAAGCATATAGTCCAGTCCCAGGTTTATCTGTTCTTGGTATACTGTTAGGGGAAACTGTGTATTTCTATCCCAGTTTTTAATGACAGTCCCTTACCGGAGGCAGTGGTGAGGATTAAGACTTCTTAGTTACTGCCCTGGGTTAAAGAGGGCTTGTCACAGCTCCTTTAAACAGGGATTTATTGTTTGATCCAGAAACGGATAATCTTTTTAAGCAACTTAAGGAGCAGAGCAAATTCGTGCAGGACTGCAGATGCATCTTTGTTGCATCATTTCCCAGAAACCAAAGGAATTATCCTGCTAAACCCACTTCTGCTCGTAGTGGTTCCAGGCCTTCTCGTAAGACCAAGAAAATTCCTAGGAAGAGGTTTCAGGAGAAACCTAAGAGGAACGATATGTCTGGGAGGCCTCTTTACCCAGACATGTTATTGGGACTACCCTCTGCTCCCTTACCATCCCCTTGGTCCTTTTCTGCCCTTCTCCAAAAGGTTCTCCTCATCCTGAAAAAAAAAATTGGCTTTTCATTGCAACAGAAAAATTGGTCCTCTGCATCATTCAGCATGGATACAGAATGACCTGAAAAGAGCTGCCTCCATTCACAGGCATCCCTCTGCCTCCTCGGAACCAGAATCAGCTGCTGTATCCTATCATTTAGACTCTCTAATCCAACAGTGCAGTATACAATAGAGCCAGTTTCCTCACAATACATAACAAAAGGGTTCTATTCCTTGTTCCAAGAAAAGTAGTGACCATTTCTGGACCTTTCCACACTCGACACCTTTCTTCGGGTTCCATCCTTCACACTGTTATCTCAGCAGACTCTATTTCTCATTCTACCTCAGGCCATCTTAGTGTCTCTTAACGTAAAGGATGCCCATCTTCACATTTCTATCCACTTTGCTTACAGAAAATTTTGAGGTTCTCTGCTGGCTCATCACATTTTCAGTTCTTTGCTTTGCCCTTTGGAATTTTTTTACAGCCCCAAGCGTCTTCACAAACCACCTCACCCCTTGTCATAGCCTTCTGGAGGACAAGGGATTACAGGCCTTTGCTGACTAGGAAGACTTGTTAATATAGGTACTATCTCGGCAGATGACTTTTATGTCACACTAACTTTATCGTGTCCCTTCTTTGGAACCTGGGATTCACAATCCTCTTCAAAACATCTGCAGTGACCTCACCCTAATACATTGTTTATTGGTGCAGACTAAATACCAAACTGATGCAGACATCAGACAAGGTGGACCGTTTGTCCAATTACTTCTCTCTTCCCCTCCAGCTCTGTAAGGCAAGGTAGTTCCTCGGAGTTCTGTTGCTAATGACTGCAACCATACCCATGGTTTCCTTTGGCAGGTTTTGCATGAGGAAGATCCATTGGCACCTGACATATACCTTGTCCCAACCTGCTCATCCTTTGGATGCACATCTTCCACTCTTACCTTGTCTAAAGAGGGAGATCCTTTTGTGCATAGCTCAAATAAAGCTCAACCCTGGCTTACCTTTTAAACTGTAGGTACTAAAGCAGGAGCTGTACACAGATGTATGAAATGACATGTGGGGAGGCTGGACAGGTAACCTAAAAGTTTGAGGATTGTGCTCAAAGAATAAAAGATCAGAACACCTAAATCTAAGGAAATGAGAGCACTACTAAAGGCTCTGCCGACCTTGAAACAGCATTAGAAACCAGGTTCTTTAAGAATGTTCACAGACAATGCCAGTGTTGTATGGTACATAAGAAGGAGGCACCAGAGCTTAACTGTGCTGACTGGCTTATTTATCTTAGGAGCAGGCCCCAAAAGCAAATCTCTCTCTCTCTCCCTATATTTTTCATAAGACAATTCTGTAGCAAACAGCCTACGCAAATTGAGGGAAGCCCCCCCCCCCACAAATGGATGCTGAACAGCGGGATGTTCTAGACATAGTCCACAAATGGGGAGCCACAGATAGATCTGTTTGCCTCCATCGACAACAAACAACTTCCACTTGCGAAATGGATGCAGTGTCCTTTGGAACGGGAAGTGTCCTTATGCCTTCCCTTTACTTTCCCTTCTTCCCAAGGTCTTGCTAAAGTTATAAAAGAAAGGCTCAAAGGTCCTTCCGTTAACTCCCTGTTGGCTAAGGCAGCACTAGTTCCCCCTTTCCTTCCATTTAGCTAAGAACCATCACCTGAAACTTCCCCTCCATATTGGACTTGGTCACACAGCAGAAAGGGTGTCCACTTCATCAGAACCTACCATCCCTTATCCTTACGATTATGGATGATAGGATTCTGATCCGTTTTAGACACCAGTTCTCTGAGGACATGCAGAAGGTTCTCCATGAGGCAAGAAAACCTTCCACCAAGAAATCATACATTGCCAAATAGAAATGATTTTCAGTGTGGTGTGTGACTAACAAACAGGACCCATTTCAAGTTAACACCCCACTGGTCCTTCCTCTCTTACCTGTGTGTTACTCAAATCTGGACGAACATGCTCCTCTAGCAAGGCACACGTTTTAGCTGCATCTGCTTGTCTACCTCTGGATCCCCATCTTGGCCAAGCTAGAGGTTAAACAGTTCCTTGTAGGCGTACAGACACACACACACACACACACACACACACACACATATATATATATATATATATATATATCTGAAAAAACACACAACTTTTGCCTTTGAGGTATCTACATGTGCAAAGGTAACCATTTGAAATGTTAGAACCTGCTTGCTAAAGTGAGTCCTGAAACACAGAGACTGAATGGATGAAAAGCAAACTTGCATAAAAATGGCCATTTCTCTGGATATTTTCTCCAAGGTATGGCAAATTTGTTTACATAAGTTTGCTGCAGAAAAGAAGTTTAAAGGAGAAGAAAAATGTTCGGGATTTGCTCTTCTGTGGGATTTTTTTATTTTTTTTTTTCCTGGCTTGTCACTTGACATTTCAAGTGCTGACCTTTCATTAGGGAGCTTCTGCTCTGGTCTTAAAAGGGAGTAACAGGATCAACTTGCTTGTGGTGTTTTTCAAATATTTTTTATATTAATCTGTATTTATACTTTTCAGGGTGGACTGCCTAGTTTAAGTAAACTGTTTCATTAGTCAGGTTCAGAAGCTTTTGGCTAGTGCACTCTATTTTACATTTGTTAACCGGGATTGTCTGACTGAGCAAAAGCCCTTTTTCAGCAGAGGCCTGGGGAGAAAAGCTCCAAAACATGGTTACAAAAAATATAACCGTTGCAAACAAAAAATGTAAACGTTACAAACACAGTTAACATTATAATCATTCTTAATAAAACTTGTAGAACAGTTATCATATATATGCAGTTACAATTATCTATAAAAATGTTATGAAGAATACTGCAGAAGGAAAGGAGATAGTGTTAGGTAAAAAATTATGAAGTAGACTAGTTTACGTTGTAAATATTTTGGTATAGAGGAGAAGCAATGATGGTAAGGCAGAGGAAGTTAGGTTTGTTATTTAGTGAAGTTGTATTCAAGGAGGCTGAGAACAGGTACAAATCCAGTGACTTTTTAAGTGCTCTTTAGTGGCTAGTTTGAATATTTTAGGGTGTGAAAGTGATCAAACTTCTTATGGGAGTTTGTTCCAAGCAATAGAGGGATGGTAGCTGTATGTACTGGCTCCTATTTTGGACTTGTGCTTGTAAATTTGTGAAAGGTCTTGGGTGGAGCTCCTGAGTAGTCTGGATGGGACATAGCTGGAGATTATGGTGCCTAGTGCTGGATAGTAGGATGGTGAATAAATAATGGAGTGTATAATTTGGAGCTGAGAGAGGAGTAGGAGGTGTGGTAGTTAGTCAGTTTAGATGTTTGAGAGAGATGCAGTGGTGAGATTTGTAAGTTTGTTGTGTAGCAGACTGGCTATTTTGTGATAGGTTGATTCTAGTTTGCTAAGTAAGGTGGAGTTAAGATTTGTGAGTATTTGGGAGCAGTATGTTAGGCATGGCAAAAGATAAGCTTGTGTGATTGTAGTTCTAGATTCAGGAGTTAGGATTTTTTTATTTCTGCAGAGAAGTCATAGTTTTTGATGGGTTTTCCTAATACAGTTATTTATATGGCGGTCAAATTTTAATTTTAGCTAATCATCAGTGGTTACACAAAGGAGTTTAGCACTAGAGTCAGCAACTATGAGAGTGTGATTTAGTGATTTTATTTGAAAAGTAGATTTGTTATGAGTAACAGTTTTGGGGAGAAAGAGTAAGAGTTTTTTTTTTTTTTGTTTTTGGGATTAAGGATGAGCTGATTATTGGTGGGCCAGGTTTCAACAGAGTTGAAAGAAGACTGGGTAGCTGTTAGAAGCTCAGAGGGTGAGTTAGCAATGGTGATAACTGTGGAGTCGTCTACATATTGGACTAATGATGCTTGTGGACACGAGGAGTAGAGTGAGTTGGTGAAGATATTGAAAAGTAGTGGTCCAAGGATGGATCCTTGGGGAACACCCATTTTCACTGGAAGGGGAGATGATAGGAGTGCCATCTTACTGATTGCTGTCTGTCAGCGAGATAGCTGGTGAACCATGCTATTTTATTGTTTTATGTAAAGGTTATTGTACTAAGCTGGTAAATTATAATTGATGCTCTTCAATATCCTAACCACCCTTTAAAAAATTGCTTAGCGATGTCTGTCATAAGTTAATAGTATGGTTGGCTCATTTTAAGAATGTAACAGTAAGGGGGTCTTCGGTGTGTCAGATTGGTCTTGCTAGTGAAAGTGTTTTACAGTAAAAGCAGGAACGGGAAATGGCATCGAACTTGTATTTGTAGCTTGTCCTGTAAATCACAGTTTGCATGTGTAAATGTTTTAGTTTTTTGCCAAGATGGTTCCTGTTTATAAGGTAACACTGGAAGATACTAGGCTGACAATGAGGTACGAAGTCCTGAGAAGCCAGTGCTTGTGGCTTTGGATTTCCAGGGTACATGGTGAACCTTTTTTGGTAGATGTTGCCAAATCCCAAGACAGCAGTGTTCATTTGTTATATGCCATTAAAGCCAAACACCTTGTGTATATTGTTAATGGTATGATTTGTAGGACTGCCAACACAGTGACAATGATGGGACATACTGCACTGTTTCATTTCATATATTTGCAGTGCTACTTCATTTAATAGAATTTCTGATTTTCTTCTAC
Organism: Protopterus annectens; assembly: GCF_019279795.1. Classification (NCBI taxonomy): domain Eukaryota; kingdom Metazoa; phylum Chordata; order Ceratodontiformes; family Protopteridae; genus Protopterus; species Protopterus annectens. The sequence goes on along the minus strand of NC_056726.1, from coordinate 111,852,487 downwards.
TGAATGTGTATGTTTTCGGAATAAATTTAATATTTATTTTCTGTAAAGAAGGAACATTAGATTTATTGTATCGATATTTATAAAGCTTTTGGAAGATGAGATCAGAATTCAGCAGTTAAGCATTTATGGGTTAACAGTATTTATAAGAATTGGCTGTAGGCTGGATTTCAGTTTTAGATTAAATGGTATGGCTGACAGGTTGTTGTGGCATTAAATCTGCTGCCTTTGGGATGAGAAAGCATGGATTGGAATTTGTGATCTATTTAAAGATGTCATTGCTAAGAATTTACTTGTAGCTTGTATAGTTTACTGCATAAAGTATAGATTAAAATTTGTTGAGGTTGTGAAGGTATTGAAGAATAGCACTGAGAAAAAATTGTTGATTGAGATAAATTTGTGTAATTAGTACCAGCAAGGAAGAAGTTTTTTCGCACTGTTTGATTAAGATGTATTCCTTTAAGTTCTTTTCTGAAAGGTTGTGATGAGGATGCTCCAGTAAAAATATAATCTTGCTATTTTTAATGTTATAATTTTTTAAGACTGGAATGCATGTGTGTGTAGTGTTACCTTGTTTATAACTTGATTAGAATAAAATTATGTTCATATGTATATAAAAAAATAGCAGGCTTTTGCATCTGTACCTGGCAAGGGAAATAATGATAAAAACAATTTCTTAGAAGTTTTGCATCTCCCACCACTAGGGAGGGCTGACCTTCCCCTCCATGGGATATTAAATTGTGTTTTAGTTTGCCGCATTTGAGCTGTTTCTGGCTCAGTTGCTCACAACTGAAAATTCATCTGCATATTTGAGTGAGAAAGGCTTGAGTGCATAGACTTAGTATTTAAATATATTGTGTCCTTCCATATCATTGTTGCAGTATTCTTTACCTAATGGAACCTGCCAAGGACAGGCCAATGTCCAGCCAGTATACCAAAGCCTTTACTACTTGTAGGAGTCATATGTTGCACACATACTCTCCATGCAAGGCGTAGGGCATAAAGGTGACATATTCTTAGAACTTCTTTGCCACCAGTCTGAATGCCATTGTTGAATGTCTGACTGCATGCCCTTCTGCTGTGCTGGTTACCAAGCAGTATTTTCGGATAAGTGCCCTGTTGGGGTTTCTTCCTTCTTTTGTTCTCGTTGTTTTTAGGATATCCAGAAGGGAAAATATCAGTGTGTGAGTTAGATGCCCCATAAAGACCGTCACGGCTAGTGTTTTTTTTTTTTTTTGTTTGGGTACTTCCCACGATCACGCTCTGATGTTCATCGTGTTACCCTGCTGCAGTCATCACACTTGAGGTTATCCTGTCGTCAGGCGGTCCCGCAGTCGGCCGGAATTCCAAAGTCTTGGTCCGACGTCGGTTGCTGTTGCCTCATCCCTGAGACGTCAGTGCGCCAGGGGTATATATAATGCAACCAACGCCATTTTCTTCAGTCTTTCTTGCCGCGCGGTGCCCGAAGCAGTTCGGAAGTGCCGGTCGGCCGACCCCTGAGATTTTCAAATTCGAATTTCAGACCGAAGTCTTCTATAAAGCTAAGTACCCCGTTGGGGAAACTTTTCTTGCCTCAGACCGATGTCAGAAAAAGTTAACAATTGTATTTCTTGTGGGAAGCAAATACCTCATAAGGATTTTCATTCTTACTGCATACCTTGCCTAGGCCCAGACCACGACGTCACTTCTTGTCGGTTTTGTGCCAAGTTTAATAAGCGTACTATTAAAAGACTATTTGATTTCGCACAACACTATTTTGGTAGAAAATTTAACTACACCATGCCGTCGGAGCAACCGACTACCGGCGTGCACAAAAAACGCAGGGATAAGGACCGACAGCCCAGGCCTAAGCCAGATTCCGAGGCCTCGGCTGATCTGGTCTCCGGTTCTCAGTGAGGCTCCGACGCAGCCCCTGACTACCACAGATCTGGAACCCGAGACCGCTACGGAAATTTTGACTGAATGTACCAGGCCGACGCAGCCTTTTACTTCAGGTCCTTCCGACGACTTTGCTTCTAAAGACACTTCTAAAGACGTCGGTGCTACAGAAACGCCATCGGTTTCTGAAGGCGTTTTCAGACCGACTACTCTCACCATTAAAACGTTTTCTAAGTCGAAGACTCCTTCTAAATCTAAAAGGACTGCGCTTCAGTCTCCTGTTCAAGGCCCTATGCCTAAGAAACAGATGCTCAAAATGGCTGAAGATTTGATTTCTTTAATCAGGGGTTCACAGCCCCCTCCTGACAAAAGGCCTAGACAAGAGGAAGATTCTGCTTCCTCTGAGCAAATGTCCATTTCTTCGGACTCCTCTGAGGACCAAGACTGTTCCTTCTCTCCTTATGAAGATTCTGATGCTGAGGACTCTATTCCCTCAGCTTCTCCTCCTGAAGACTACTCCTTTGGGGAAACTTTACACACTATGAGGGAACATTTTCACTGGGAAGGTCAGGACTACTCTGATTCAAAGAAAAGGCTCAGAGAGTTTCTTTTACTCCCCCAACACAGACCTCTTGTCATCCCACCTGTTTTGGACATTGTGGATGATGTCTATTTAGAATCCAGTTTCAACCCAGACTCTCTACCTCCTGCTAAGCCTGACAGATGTTACAGAGTGCCTGATTCCCACAAATTTCTTTACAAAAGCCCAGTAGCTGACCCAGAGACTATCTCCCAGGGTCCCAAGGGGCTAAGGCTTCTATGGCTAAAAACCCAGTATCTTCTGAGAGGGATTCCAGAGCGCTAGACAGGTGGGGGAAAAAGGTTTACACCTCAGCCACACTAGCTATGAGGGCACTGAATTGTAAATTTCATATGCTTAAGTATCAGCAATTTCTAATCTCTCAGTTAAAGCAAAGGATAACCTCCCTCCCCCAACAATCTGAATTGAAAGAAGTACAGGATCTGTTGCACGTCACTGAGCAGGTGGGCAAACATACCTTACAATGTGGGTTTGTTTCTTTGGAGGCCTCCTGCAGAGCAGCTGTCACTGGGTCTGTTATACGTAGGCATGCTTGGTTAAAGGAACAAACTCTGCCTGATAATGTTAAAGCAAAACTACTAGATGCTCCCTTACAGCAGTTTGTTCTTTTTGGAATTAAAGCAGAAGTTGTTTTAAAGAAAATGGAAGATAAGGCAAAATCTATGCAGACAGTCAAAGATTTCCTACAAGTACAACCCCCTCGCTTCAGCAGAAACTGGCCAACAAAAAATTGGTCCTTTCCAACCACTGACAGACCACAGAGGGATAAATACAGGCGCCCAAGGGGCAGAGGACAACCACAAGCCCAGTATAAACCTCAGCAATGGGGCACTACAACACAGAAGGGAGGAGAAGACAGGTCTCAATCCACCAGAAGGCAAACTCAATGACTTTCACCTCATCTGGCCAAGCAATGCTCTCTTGGCAGCCCCCTTGGGGGGAAAACTCGCACTTTTTGCAGACAACTGGCACATTGTCACAAAGGACAAATGGGTCCTAGACATAATTTTACGAGGATAGAGATTCCACTTTCACACCTTGCCAATGAAAAGAGGAATGCCAAACCTGCCACAAAATCAATGGGCAGAAGCACAAAAGCAAATTACAGCTCTCATTGACATGAGAGCCATTCAACTGGTACCTATTCGAGAGCAAGACCAAGGATTTTACTCAAGACTCTTTCTAGTACCCAAAAAGGACAATGCTTAGAGACCAATTCTGGACCTTTCAATTCTAAGCATCTTGAATTTGGGAACTTGTAAGTAAGTGTTAACACTACAGCAGCTACTTCCCATGTTGGGCAAGGAAGCATGGCTAGTAACGTTGGACCTCAAGGAGGCATACCTGCATGTCCCTATCAGACAAAGTTGCAGAAGATACCTCCGTTTCATTGCAGATTCAACCCAATACCAATTCTCTGCACTGCCCTTTGGCTTATCTGACTCAATATTTCAAGACAATGGCAACAGAGACCCAATTAACTGCAAGAAAAATTCTGCAGGCTTTGGGCTTCATGGCATCTTGCATACTAATAATACCATTTGTAAAGCTGCATATGAGGAAATTACAGTGGTACCTAAAAAGAGTATGGTCTCAACACAGCCACAGCTTGGACACAATGGTATCTCTCATTCCCTGCCTACAACAGGAATTTCTATGGTGGTCACAGGCATGTCACCTCAACAAGGATCAGCCTTTCACCTTGCCCCCAGCCAGGCAAACTATCACAACAGATGCTTCAGACTACGCCTGGGGAGCACACATGGCAAGACAATGCATTCAAGGCCTATGGACTGCGGATCAAAGAAATCTGCACATAAATCAAAAAGAGATGCTAGCTGTACAGAAAGCTGTGACAGCCTTCAAGGATCTGTTACATCCAGGACAACTTGCAATAAAGACGGACAACACCACAGTAATGTGGTACATAAACAAGGGGGCACACATTCCTACCCTCTATGCAGGCAAGCAATGATCTTATGGAACATAGCTCTGGCCTACCAAGTCCAGTTACAAGCTCAATTCCTGCCAGGACAGAAGAACACATTGGCAGACGACCTCAGCAGAAACATCAAAGATCCCCACGAGTGGAAACTAGACCCACAAATATTTGCAATGATAACTCAAAAATGGGGCCTTCCAAACATAGACCTGTTTGCCAGTCCTCAAAACTACCAACTGACAAAATTTTGTACAAGGACATTTCACCATCAAGCTTGGAAAGTGGACGCACTCTCTTTCAGTTGGAAAAACCTGACAGCATATGCCTTCCCTCCATTACCTCTCCTCACAAAGGTTCTTTTGAAGGTCAAAAAGGAGAGACCACGACTGATTCTCATAGCCCCAGACTGGCCACGCCAGCACTGGTAACCCCTATTGAAGAATATGGCTCAAAGCCCACCATGGATATTGCCTCAAATACCCCATTTGCTCACACAACTAAACAAACATTCTTCACAGCCAGCTCAAAACTTTAAATCTGGCTGCATGACAAATCGACTAAACATCCAACCAGCTCCTCTTTCACAAGCAGTTCTGGATGTTATTCTGGAAGCCAGGAGGGCCAAGCACCAGGAAGGCTTATTCGGACAAATGGAAAAGGTTTTGTGCCTGGAACCTAGCTAAAGGCCAAGACACAATTCAGCCTCACGTGCCTCACATTCTACAGTATTTAGCTGAGATGTTGCACCAAAGGACTTTCCTTTTCCTCAATTAAAATCCATGCTTCAGCTATTTCAGCTCACTACGACACGGATCCACCTTTATTTTCAAATCCTCTTCTAAGGCAGTTCCTCAGAGGGGCAAAAAACATTAGACGACCCAGGAGAGCTCCTACACCAACATGGGACCTCAACTTTGTTCTGGAAAAACTAACGCTACCTCCCTGTGAACCAGCTTTCTCTGAAGACCTTCAGTTTCTATCATGGAAGACTGCCCTGCTCCTAGCAATAACTTCAGCTAGGAGAATCTCAGAACTACAGGCACTAATGGCAGTGGAACCTTTCCTCATTTTTCATCAAGATAGAGTTTCTCTACAAACTAATCCTTCCTTTATGCCTAAGGTGGTTTCCAGTGTAGCTTTAAATCAAACCATCCACCTACCCACCTTCTTCCCCAATCCACAGAACAAAGGTGAGAGACTCCTGCATTCCTTGGACATTCACAGGCAGCTTCATTACTACTTGGACAAAACTAAGGCTTTCAGAAAAACTGACAAGCTCTTTGTATCCTATGCTACAGCTTCTCAAGGGAAGGCTATATCTAAGCAAACCATTTCTAAATGGATAGGTCATTGCATACGGTTCTATTATACCCATCATGGGAAACAAGTTCCTGCTACCATTAGATCCCACTCTACCAGGGCAACAGCTACCTCTACAGCCTTTCTCAGGGGGGGTTCCAACCAAGGAAATTTTAGAAGCTGCAACTTGGAGTTCGGTACACACCTTTACCAAACACCATCACTTACCTCTTTACTCTAAGTCCAGGGCGGGCTTCGCCACTGCAGTTCTGCAGGGCCTTATTGCCTCCACTAACCCTCTATGATACCTCCACCCTACCTTAGCTTTGGGATTCAACCCAAGTGTGATGACTGCAGCAGGGTAACACGATGAACATAGTACAGTTTTGTACCTACCATAAATGTAGATGTTCGAGTGTTCACCCTGCTGCAGTCCAGGTTACCCTCCCTCCATCCCCTCTGATCTACTGGCTAAATCTCTGCTATGCCTTACTGATGTATTTGCTTATAGCTGAAGGGATTTTATTTGTGCAGTGTTCACTCCATTTGGTACTAATTCTGACCACCTTTTTGGGGGCACCTGACATCTGGGGCAAGAAAAACTGAAGAAAATGGCGTCAGTTGCATTATATATACCCCTGGCGCACTGTCCTCAGGGATGAGGCAACAGCAACCGACGTCGGACCAAGACTTTGGAATTCCGGCCGACTGCGGGACCGCCTGACGACAGGATAACCCCAAGTGTGATGACTGCAGCAGGGTGAACACTCGAACATCTACATTTATGGTAGGTACAAAACTGTAATTTTTCTGTCTTCCAGGTGTTTGTGCCTAAGACCTTATGTGGTTATCTCTCCTCATTGTCCATGTACCTGGAGAGCTAATGTCTTAAATCACTGGCTAAGGGTTATATGGCAAAATCCTCCTGTCCTGAAGGCCAGCTATCTGCCAAGATGAAGGCCAAAAAAGTTAGGTATGATCAGGCTGCTGTCCAGCCTGCCCTTGTACATCTGTTTTGAGGCTGATGAAAGCCCAGAAGACTGTCCAGTGGCTGCTTAGGATTCCTCTGCTGTGACCTGTTGGGGGCTGGCATGGATTTGGCTTCGGCTTCTTGCACATCCTCCTGAGGCTTTCAAACGTCTGTGCCTGATGTTGAGGGGGAAACTTGGCCGATTTATTTCTGAAGAACTGAGGGGAATTCTTCAGATCTTAGTAAGGGAGGACATTCCTGCTACTGTTAGTCACTTCAGGGGTCTGATCCTCCTAGGGTGTTTAGAGGGTGTTCATTTAATGCTTTGATGGCATTGAAGTCTCCTCAAGGTGTGTCTGATCCTGCTCCTCCTTGCTCTTCAGCTCCACTCAAGAGGCCTAGGGAATTAAATTCCTTCCCCCTTGGACTATGGATAAGAAGAGTAGGACTCTAAAACTCCAGACTTGCCCTTTGGAAGAGCTGTCCTTTGGGGATACCATTGCCTGTATGATGGATTTTTTTTTTTTGTTTGTTTTTTTAAGTGGGATTGTTTACAAGTCTCTGATATTCAAGAAAGGTGGTATGAGATGTCCTATATCACAATTGCAGTTTTCCAGACTAAAGGAATTTTCTGCCTAGGGCAGCCCAACACTCTGCCAGTATATAAAAGCCTAAAGATCTTGTATGCACCATATGTCACACTTATGCTCCCCACACAGAACGTGGGGCATAAAAGGGACATGCAGATGCAACTACCCAAAGCTTCTTTGCCGCAAGTTCGAACATCATTATTGCTAGATGGTCTGACTGCCTTGTTGCTTTACTGAATACTTGGCCACCAGATAGTGACCTGTTGGAGTATTTTTTTTTTATTTTCTTGGTCATATTTTATTTTACTACCTCCTCCTTGGGACCTTACTTTTTTTTTTTTTGTGAAAAATTGACTTTGGTTCCTTTTCAGCCTGCAGATTCTGCTTCTTTGCAACATTGCACCTGGAAAACTGTTTTGTTGCTAGCGCTTACTTCTACTCTGAGGGTTTCTGAGTCCCAGGCCCTTATGGCCATTTCTCCTTTTTTAGGTTCATAGTTGTGTACTAGACTAATGGCCCTGGAGCCTTTACAAGCCTAGCCCATAGGATTACCCTGGCATCATGCCACCTGACTGTAGTTTCCAGTGCCTCTGTCGAGTAGAGCCACTGGAGTGATCCCCGGGGTGAATTTTCTATTTCCTGTCCACTCATCAAGATTTCTCTTGAAGGCCAGTGAGGTGCTCTGTTTGACATTTATGGGAAGTCTATTCCATAGCATGGGCAGTCTCTGGGTTATGAACCTGTCCCTCCAGCGCGTTCTGTTGATTGTGGTAAAAAGGTTGAGGTCTCTGGAGTGTGTGGTGCGGAGGGATTGAGATTTCTTTAGATGCAGCATTTCCAACTGAGCTGGGTCAGACATGGCTTTGTAAGTCGAGCAGAGATCGCCTCTAAGTAGGTGGTATGAGACAGAATAGTTGGAGTTTTTTGAGTCTGTCCATATAGGGCAAGTGTTTAAGGCCTAGGATCTTCTTTGTGAGGTATTTTTGCGGCCTTTCCAGTTGTTGCAGGGATCTAGTGAGGTACATGCCAAATGGGGCAGTGTACTTAATGACTGGCCTAATGAGAGAAGAGTAGAATGACCTCTTTCTTCCTGGATGCAAAACCCTTAGTAATGAGATGTGCGACATAGAAGGACTTTCTGACCACAGTGACAATGTGGTGCTCAAAAGAGAGGTTGCTGTCAACCTGTGTTCCCAGATCTCTAACGCCTTCTGTGTTCAGTGGACCACCATTGATACGGTAATTCATGGGAACCAGGTTTTCCCAAAGGGGATGACTGCACATTTTTTGGCTTTAAGCCTAAGGCCATGGATGTTCATTGTGTTTTACTGTTGCAGACATTACACTTGGGTTATCCTGCTGGCAGGCTACCCGCAGTCGGCCTGAATTTCAAAGTCTAGGTCTGGCGTCGGTTGCTGTAGCCTCTTCCCTGACGTCAGTGCGCCAGGGGTATGAAAGATGCAGCCGACGCCATTTTCTTCAGTCTTTCTTGCCACGCGGTGCCCGAAGCAAAAGCAGTTTGCAAGTGACGGTCGGCCGACTCCTGAGATTTTCAAAACCGAATTTCAGATCCGAAGTCTTCATTAAAGCGAAGTGCTCCATTGGGGAAACTTTTTTCTTGCTCCAGTCAGATGTCAGAAAAAGTTAACAATTGTATTTCTTGTGGGAAGCAAATACCTCATAAGGATTTTCATTCCTTGCCTAGGCCCTGATCACAACGTTGCTAGCGGTCGGTTTTGTGCTAAATTTAACCAGCGCACTATTAAGCGTCTGTATGATTTTGCCTTTCATTACTTTGGCCAAAGATTCAATTATATAATGCCGTCGGAACAGCCCACAACCGGAATTTATAAAAAGCGCGAGGAATAAGAAAAGGACAGGCATCCGAGGTCCAAAACAGACAAGGCTTCCTCTAAGCCTAACGCCAGTTCACCGGTGCTCATTGAGGCGCTTTCACAGCCCATGGCGCCCGGTACCTCAGAGCCACAGGCTGCTGACAACTCCCACGTGGAGCCAGCTAGGCCTCTGTATACTCAAGGTATTGGACACTTGGAAACTATTCCCTCAGATGGGTCCGGAGCCGCTGAGCAGGCATCTGCGTCTGAGGGTGTTTTCAGACCTACACAGTTATATGTAAAGCCTACTTCAGCTTCCAAAGCAAAGACTAAAGACAAACAAGTATAGCATTCTCCTGGACAGACTACCATGCCTAAAAAACAGATGCTCAAAATGGCCAAAGACCTAATTACCTTGATCAGGGGTTCCCATCCCCCTCCTGACGAGGCCTAGGCAAGAGACAGAATATGAATCTTCAGATCAGGTTTCCATTTCCTCTCACTCCTCTTCTGAACAGGAATACTCTCTTCCTCCTTATGAGGATTCTGATTCTGAAGAATATATCCCTTCAGCCTCACCGCCTGAGGATTATTCTTTTGGGGAAACCCTGCATACCATGAGGGAGCACTTCCACTGGGAGAGCCAAGACTACTCAGAATCTAAGAAAAGGCTTGTAGAGATTTTCTTTTACTACCTCAGCACAGGCCTTTGGCTATTCCTCCTGTGTTAGACATTGTAGATGATGTATTTTCAGAGTCCGGACTTTCTCCTGACTCTTTACCTCCTGCCCCTGTTAAACCAGACAGATACTACAGGGTTCCAGATTCACATAAATGTCTTTATAAAAACCCTGCTGCTGACCCAGAAACTATTTCTCAGGGTCCCGAAAGGGTCAAGGCTTCCACTGCAAAAAACCCTATCCCCTCTGATAAAGATTCAAGGGCACTAGACAGATGGGAACAAAAGGTTTACACTTCTGCTACTTTGGCTGTGAGGGCTTTAAATTGTCAATTTCATATGCTTAAATATCAGCAATACTTAATGTCACTGCAAAAACAGAAAATGTTGTCAAATTCTGATTGTGCAGAAAATAAGGAAATGCAGGATTTATTGCATGCAACTGAACAAGTGGGAAAGCATACATTGCATTGTGGTTTTGATTCTCTGGAGGCCTCTTGCAGGGCTGCAGTTATGGGTTCTGTCATTAGGAGGCATGCTTGGTTAAAGGAAGAGAAATCTGCCTGTTCATGTTAAAGCAAAATTATTAGATGCTCCATTATAGCATGATACCTTATTTGGTGTTAAAGCAGAGGAGGTGTTGAAGAAAATGGAGGATAAAGCGAAATCTATGCAAACAGTAAAGGATTTCCAGGTACAGCCACCCAGATTTAGCAGGAACTGGCCTACAAAGAATTGGTCCTTTCCATTGGTCCTTTCCAGTGTCAGCCAGGCCACAAAGAGGCAGATGCAGATGCCCCAGAGGCAGATCCCAGCCCCAGGGCTCATACAGGCCTAAACAGTGTGGCGCTTCTACCTCCAAAAGTGGAGAAGACAAATCACAGCCATACAGGAAACAGTCCCAATGACTTTCCTCTTCCAGTACCAAGCACTTATCTTTTGGCAGCCCCCTTAGGGGGGAAACTAGCACTTTTTTCTCAAAATTGGCCCATGATCACCCAGGACAAATGGGTCTTGAATATAGTGTCCCGGGGCTACAGGTTCCACTTTCAAACCCTGCCAAAGGCAAAAAGTATGCCAGACCTGCCACACGATCAATGGGCAGAGGCACAAAAACAAGTTTAATCCCTCATGGACATGAGGGCCATTCAGCAAGTACCACAGCAAGAGCAGGGACAAGGATTTTACTTGAGGCTTTTCTTGGTACCCAGAAAAGACAAAGCCTGGAGATCAATACTGGACCTGTCTATTCTAAATACATTTCTGGACGTTCCAAAATTCAAAATGTTGACTCTGCAGCAGCTTCTGCCCAAGATGGGCAAGAAGGCTTGGCTTGTAACTTTGGACCTAAAAGAAGCATACCTGCATATTCCAGTCAGACAATCTTGCAGAAGATTCAGAAAAAAACACAAGCCGCCAACACTTCACCGGTAATTCCTTTATTCACAGCGATCTGCTACCTCGGCAATTCGCCTTCAAGGATCACATTTAATTTAATGCAAATATTGTGTGTATATATATATATATATATATATATATATATATATATATATACACACTCCACAAATAGCATTATTCAATTAATGTATTAAACAATCAAATAATTAATTAAATAGCATCTTTCCAAAATTTAAAGTGACCATGTCCTTATTTACTATAAATTTCCACTAGAAAATATAAAATAAATAAATAAAGAAATAAAAACTTTATTCACCACATGGAGTTAGGATAGATATAATTATATGCCCAATTCCTGATTCATGCCGTTTGGCTTTAGAGTATGAAACTTGAAAATCATTCTAGTTTCTAACTCCAATAATTTAGCTACAATATCATCCCCTCTACTCAAGTGGTTCTTGTAGTATCTGTAATAAGGCCAAGAATTTGAGTGTTATTAATGGTATTACTTTTGTTCCTAAATGTTATTTCAACTGCAGATCTATGGGGTGGTGTATATTCTGGGCTGTTCATGTAATAATATATGGTATATAGGACAGACTAAACATATGATTAGAATTTGTATTTTGGAACATTTAAAAGATATTAGAAATCAAAATCTAAATAGTCCTGTTGCCAAACATTTTCATGATAAACATCAACAACTCTTCCAATAGTTTAATATTTTGTATACTTGGAAAGCCCTTTCTTAATAGAGGGGATGATACTGTAGCTAAATTATTGGAGTTAGAAACTAGAATGATTTTCAAGTTTCATACTCTAAAGCCAAACGGCATGAATCGGGAATTGGGCATATAATTATATCTATCCTAACTCCATGTGGTGAATAATGTTTTTATTTCTTTCTTTATTTATTTTATATTTTCTAGTAGAAATTTATAGTAAATAAGGACATGGTCACTTTAAATTTTGGAAAGATGCTATTTAATTATTTGATTGTTTAATACATTAATTGAATAATGCTATTTGTGGAGTGTGTGTATATATATACAATGTTTGCATTAAATCAAATGTGATCCTTGAAGACGAATTGCTGAGGTACCAGATCGCTGTGAATAAAGGAATTACTGGTGAAGTGTTGGCGGTTTGTGTTTTTTCTGAATATTCTGCTGCTGTGTGGTGTTTTTTTTAATCTTGCAGAAGATACCTCAGATTCATAGCTGGCTCAATGCACTACCAATTCTCTGCACTGCCCTTTGGCTTATCTACTGCGCCCAGGGTCTTCACAAAATGCCTGGCACCAGTAATTGCATTTTGCAGACAAAGAGGAATTCAAATATATCCTTACTTGGACGATTGCCTTATTCAAGCAGAGAACAAGGGCATTCTACTAAAGCATCTGGTGTTTGTAAAAAGATTACTAAGTTGCCTAGGGTACACAGTAAACGAAAAGAAATCAAAGCTAGTACCCTCTCAAGAGATAATATTCCTGGGTGCAAGCTTAAATACAACTGTCCCAGATGGCTTATCTCACACCAAACAAACAAAGGCAACTGACTTGTTACTTCAAAATGTTGGCAACAAAGACCCAGTTGTCTGCAAGAAAAATTCTGCAGGCTTTGGGCTTCATGGCATCCTGCATTCTGCTAATTCCATATGCCAGACTGCATATGAGGAAACTACAATGGTATCTAAAAAGTGTTTGGACTCAACATTGTCACAGACTGGAAACAATTACCGTCATTCCTTGCCTGCAACAGGAGTTTTGATGGTGGGCACAGGCCTGTCACCACAACAAGGGACAGCCATTCACCCTATCCACAGCCAGGCACTCAATAACAACAGATGCTTCAGATTATGCCTGGGTTGCCCACATGGCAGGAATATGTATTCAGGGCACATGGCCCACAAGCCAAAAGCATATTCATATCAATCAAAGAGATGCTAGCTGTTCAGAATGCCCTGACAGCTTTCAAGGATCTACTCCATCCAGGACAACTACTGATGAGGACGGACAATAGTACAGTCATGTGGTACATAAATAAACAAACAGGGAGGCACTCATTCCTACCCCGTCTGCAGACAAGCCATGACTTTGTGGGACACAGCATTGACTTATGAAGTACACCTGCAAGCACAATTCCTGCCAGGAAAGAAATATACTCTGGCAGACGAACTAAGCAGAAACTTCACGGATCCCCACGAGTGGAAACTGGATCCACAAGTCTTCAGCATGATAATAAAGAAATGGGGATGCCCAGACATAGATCCGTTTGCCTCCCCTCACAACTGCCAACTACAGAGATTCTGCACAAGGACGTATCACAAGCAAGCATGAAAAGTGGATGCTCTATCATTCAGCTGGAAAACCCTAGCAGTATATGCCTTTCCTCCTCTGCCTCTCCTCCCCAAGGTACTCCTAAAGGTCAGACAAGAGAAGCCAAAAATGATTCTGATTGCTCCAGACTGGCCCCGACAGCACTGGTACCCAATCCTAAAGAGCTTGTCTCAAGGCCCAGCCTGGACATTGCCTCTAATTCCTCATTTACTGACCCAACAAAACAATCAGATCCTGCACAGCCAACTCAGAACCCTAAATCTGGAAGCATGGCGGATAATGTAGCCATTCAGAACACACCTCTCTCTAAAGCAGGGATGGATGTTATTTTGGAGGCCAGGAGGCCCAGTACCAGAAAATCTTATGCAGAAAAATGGAAAAGATTCTGTGCTTAGAACCAGGCACAAGGAATTGACACGTTTTTTACCAAATATTCTTACCTTCTCTCACATGGGTTAGCTCGTCTCTGGAACTCTCTACCTTCATCTATCCGTACTACCTCTAACCATCTTATGTTCAAAAAATCTCTTCATTCACTTCTACTTTCCCAGTGGGAATGCTCTTGCTCCCACCCTACTTAAATACCCATCTACTGGACTCCTGCTGACGTTCTTGACTTCTCTCTCTCATTATCCATAATTTCCCATTTCACTGTTCATCACTAATGAATGCATAAGAATACTCTGCACTCTCATATGTTATTTTATTAAATAACTCTAGTAGAATTTTGAATTTATGTATAATTTGAGATAATCTGTCATCAGTTTTCTTTTTTACTTTTAAAACTTAAATTTATTGTAACTGTTTTGCTTAGCATTTGATTTTTGCCTACTGTGACTTTAACAATGTTTAAATATGCCTAATACCTCCTGTAACCTACATTGTCTGGAGCTTTTCTCCCCAGGACTCCATTGAAAACGGGTTCTTTTTGGCCCAATGGGCTATCCTGGTAAACCAACTGCAAATAAATAAATAAATAAATAAATATTCCCCAGATTTTTCAATACCTAACTGAGATGCTGGACAAAGGCTTATCCTTTTCATCAATTAAAATCCATGCCTCTGCCATTTCAGCTCATTACAATACGGAACTGCCAATTTTTTCACATCCATTGCTAAGACAGTACCTCAGAGGGGCCAAAAACATAAGACCTCCAAGGAGAGCACCAGTACCTGCATGGGACCTCAATTATGTCTTGAAAAAACTCACACTGCCGCCTTTTGAGCCAGCCAATACAGCTGAAATAAAGTTATTTTCTTGGAAAATAGCTCTGATCCTAGCAATAACCTCTGCAAGACGAGTCTCAGAGTTACATGCACTCATGGCTGTGGAACCTTTTATCATTTTCCATCCAGACAGGGTTTCTCTGAGGACGAACCCGACATTTATGCCTAAGGTAATGTCCAGTGTGGCCCTTAACCAAACCATTCATTTGCCTACCTTTTATCCAAACCCACAGAATAAGGGTGAGAGACTCCTGCATCTTTTGGACATACACAGGCAGCTATGCTTCTACTTGGACAGAACTAAAGCTTTCAGAAAGACTGAGCAACTCTTAGTAGCATATGCTGCAGGATCACAAGGAAAGGCTATCTCAAAGCAGACTATTTCAAAATGGATAGGCCACTGCATTCGTTTCTGCTATTCACAACATGGCAAGTCAGTGCCAAAGGGCATTAGGCCTCACTCAACCAGAGCAGCAGCCACTTTAGCGGCCTTCCTCAGAGGAGTACCAACCAAAGACATTTTAGAGGCTGCAACTTGGAGTTCAGTGCACACTTTTACCAAGCACTACCACTTACCTCTCTACTCTAAATCCAGAGCAGGCTTTGCCACTGCAGTTCTGCAGGGCCTTATAGCCTCTCGTAATCCTATTTAGACCCAGCCACCCAACCTCAGCTTTGGGATTCAACCCAAGTGTAATGACTGCAACAGTGAAACACGATGAACATAGTACAATTGTGTACCTACCATAAATGTAGATGTTCGAGTGTATTCACTGTTGCAGTCCAGGTTACCCACCCACCATCCCCCCCTTTTTTTGCTGGGACTTATCAGTACTTCTCTATCCTATACAGCCTATGTGGTGTATTTGCTTGTAGATGAAGGAAATGTTTATTTTTGTGCATGCACACTTATTGGCATAATTTTCAGCCTACCAGTTTGGGGGCACCTGACATCAGGGGCAAGAAAAACTGAAGAAAATGGCGTCGGCTGCATCTTTTATACCCCTGGTGCACTGACGTCAGGGAAGAGGCGACAGCAACCGACGCCGGACCTAGACTTTGGAATTCAGCCAAGTGTAATGACTGCAACAGTGAATGCACTCTAACATCTGCATTTATGGTAGGTACACAACTGTACTTTCTGACACCAGTCGTTGGTCTCAGTGAGGCCTTTCTATGGGATGTTAACATCACTTGGGGAGTTAATAGCTCCCAACTTGCAATTGTCTGGGAACTTTTTTAGCCAGAGTCCCTTCGTGTTGGCCTGGACTTCAGAGAAGTAGATACCAAGCAGGGGAGGACCCAGGACCGAACCCTGTGGGACTCCACTCGTGACTGATAGGCAGTCTGACTTGGAGTCAGCTACTTTCACACTGTGGGCTCTATCTGTGAGCCACTTTGCAACCCACCTAGAGATATAGGGGTTGATGCCTAACTTAGTGAGTTTTTCTATGATTCCTGAGTGGGGAATGGTATCAAAGGCCTTGGCCACATCAAGGTAGGCAGTATGAACCACCTTGCCTTCATCCACAGCTCTGGTGACCGAATCAAAGAAGTCGACAAAGTTGAGCAGGCATGATATACCCTTCACAAAACCAAACTGTGTGGGTTCCAGAGTTTGAAGATTCCCTATATCCTTGATTATTAAGTCCATGATAATGTATTCCATAGCTTTGTATATCAGACTCATCAGGCTAATGGGGCGATAGTTCCCAGGGTCTGTAGTTGCTCCTCCTTTGTGGAGAGGGATGACTGTAGCAGTGCGCCATTCGGTATGGACAAAGCCAGAGGTGAGGCTGTGAGTGAACAGGGCACAAAGGTGTGGTGCCAGTTCACTCTGTAGTTTATGTACACTAAACACCAAAAGTGTGATAAGAGACTTGGGGACACAGGTGGACAGTGGTCTCACCTTCAATAACCACATCGCCACAACAGTCGGGAAATCCTTCTATGTGGCACACCTAATCACTAAGGGCTTTTCATCCAGAAAAAAGGAGGTCATTGTCCCACTGTACTCATCCCTCATTAGACCTATTATAGAATACAACGCCCCATTTGGTATGTACCTCTCAAGACCTCTGCAACAACTGGAAAGGCTGCAGAAATACGTCACTAAAAGAATCCCAGGCCTAAAGCAGTTGCCCTATGCTGACCGCCTTAAACTCCAGCTATACTGTGTCGCATATCGTCTACTCCGAGGCGATCTCTGCTTAACATACAAGGCCATGTCAAACCCAGAGCTGTTGGACATGCTACACTTAAAGAAATCCCAATCCCTCAGAGCCACACGCTCCAGGGATCTAAACCTTGTCATCACAATAAACAAAACATACTGGAGGAATAGGTTCCTGACCCAGGGACTCTCCAGACTCTGGAATACACTGCCCATACATGTCAAGCAGTGCGCCTCTTTGGCCCTCTTCAAAAGGGACCTTGATGATTGGATGGGAGAAAGGAAATTCATCCCAGGGATCACGTCAGTCGCCCTGCTAGACAGGGGTCCACGCAAGTAAATAATGTGGGAAGAAATAGCCAGGGAATTGTTATGGCTAGGCTTGTATAGGCCCTAGGGCCGATAGCCTAGTGCCAACCTATGAACCTATGTAGAACACAGCCAGGGATATTGTCAGGTCCCATAGAAGCTGTATTCTTGGCCTTAGACAGTGCTGTTTTAACCTGTGCAGCAGTAATACTGGGTGCCTGGCAATCTACTGGTATTGTGATTGGTCCTTTGGTGGGGAGAGAGGGGAAATGTTGGCACTGAATCTGTTGGATCGGTATAGGAGGTACCATTGTGCAGTAGCTCAGAGCAAATCTGGGTATTGCCGTGGAGATTCTTTACATAACTATAGAAGGCTTTGTGGTTGTCTTTACTATCTGCTGCAATTCTGTTTTCATATCTAGCTTTTGAGGATTTGATGAGGAATATCAACTTTTTGTTGAGGCTGATACATGAGTTTTTCCAGTCTTGGGACTTCAGCTTATTCCGCATCATTTTCCTCCTTTTGTTGTAGTTTGTTTATGGCAGGGGCAGGAGGCCACTAGATTGGCTTCCTTTTTTTGGAGGAGAGAATCTTGGTTCTGTTGGGTGACCCATCGTACTAACCCATGCCCTTATGCCCAGGGTATAAATGAGTTGTCCTCGAAGCAGTCGGTACAACTTCCTTCCTTCTTCCTTTCTCCTCAGTCTGCTAGTTAGTAGGTCCTACATACTATGGATTTGCACAGATACTATTTGGATAAATCTAAGGCCATTCACAAGTCTGATCAGCTTTTTGTTTACTTTCATCCTAGGACATTGCATTTGGCTGTTTCTAAGCAAACCGTCTCCTCTTGGATATCTAAGGCCATTTCTTTTGTTATACTTTTAATGGCAAATCTCTGCCTACTTCTGTTAGTGTTCGTTCCACTAGGGCTGTTGCCTCTTCTGGTACGTTCCAGGGGTTGGACACCAATTACACCCTTGACGCTGCTACTTGGTCTTCAGTGCATACCTCTACTAAGCGTTATAAGTGGAATATAGGTTCATAGGTTGGTACTAGGCTATCTGCCCTTGGGCCTATACAAACCTAGCCATAATAATTCCCTGGCTATTTATTCCCAGAATATTTTTTCCCCAGTCCCCTGTCTACCAGGGCGACTGGCGTGATCCCCAGGGTCAATTTCCTATCATCAAGGTTCCTTTTGAAAAGGGCCAAAGAGGCGCTGTGCTTGACATGTATGGGCAGTCTATTCCAGAGTATGGGGAGTCTCTGGGTCAGGAACCGATCTCTCCAGCATGTTTTATTCATTGTGATGACCAGGTTTAGATCCCTGGAGCTTGTGGCTCTGAGGGATTGGGATTTCTTTAGGTGTAGCATGTTCAACAGCTCTGGATTTGACATGGCCTTGTATGTTAAGCAGAGATCACCGCTGAGTAGGCGATATGCGACAGAGTATAGCTGGAGTTTTTTAGTCGGTCAGCATAGGGCATCCGCTTTAGGCCTGTGATTCTTTGTGACGTATTTCTGTGGCCTTTCCAGTTGTTGCAGATGTCTTGTGAGGTACATACCAAATG
This sequence comes from Protopterus annectens, assembly GCF_019279795.1. Lineage (NCBI taxonomy): Eukaryota > Metazoa > Chordata > Ceratodontiformes > Protopteridae > Protopterus > Protopterus annectens. The sequence goes on along the minus strand of NC_056726.1, from coordinate 111,833,676 downwards.
GGGCATTGTACTCTATAATGGGTCTAATGAGGGTTGAGTACAGTGGGGCAGTGACCTCCTTTTTTCTGGATGAAAAGCCCTTGATGATGAGGTGTGCCACATAGAAGGATTTCCTAACTGTTGTGGCAATGTGGTTATCGAAGATGAGACCACTGTCCACCTGTGTCCCTAAGTGTTTAGTGTGCTGCCACTTATGTGGTAATTCATGGGTACATGGTTTTTCCCAAAGGGGATAACTATACATTTCTTGGCTTTTAGCTTGAGCCCATGGCTCTGGCACTAAACTTCTGTTTCTGTAAGGCCCTTTTGTAGAATATCCACATCATTTGGGGATTAAGTAATGGCTCCCAGTTTGCAGTCATCTGCGAACTTAGTTACCCAGAGTCCCTTAGTGCTGGTCTGTACATCAAAGAAGTAGAGCAAAAACAAGAGCGGTCCCAGGACTGAACCCTGAGGTACTCCACTTGTCATTTGTCTGGAGCTGGATTTTGAGTTGGTTACTTTTACAGTGTGGGCTCTGTCAGTAAGCCAGTTGGCAACCCATTGAGTGACGTAGGGATTAATATCCAGCTTAGTAAGTTTATCTGTGATTACAACGTGGGAGATGGTGTTGAAGGCCTTGGTGAGGTCCAGATAGGCTGTGTGGACCGCCTTACCCTCGTCCTCAGCTCTGGAGACTGATTCGAAGAAGTTATTCAGGTTGAGAAGACTAGATCGGCCCTTTACGAAACCAAACTGGATGGGGTCCAGTGTTTGAAGATTGCCAATGTCTTTGTTTATAAGTTGCATGGCTTTGCAGGTCATGCTCGTCTGACTGGGACGATAGTTCCCGGGATCCAAGGTGGATCCCCCCTTGTGAAGTGGGATAACTGTAGCTGTGTGCCACTCATTGGGCACAAAGCCTGAGGTGAGGCTATGATTAAACATGATGCTTAGGTGAGGTGCCAGTTCATTTTGTAGTTCATGTAGAACACAGCCCGGGATGTCATCTGGTCTCATGGATGCTGTATTCTTAGCTTTGGATAGTGCGTTTTTTACTTGTGTGGCTGTGATTATTGGATTTTGGCTATCTTTTGGTATTGAGATGGGCCCTTTAGGGGGTGACAGGGGGGTGAAGTTGGCACTGAATTGATCTGCCAGGATATTGGCAATATCCTTGGGATCAGTATATTTATTGCCATTCTGTTGTAGCTCAGAGCAGATCTGAGCATTGGCATTTAGATACTTGACATAACTATAGAATGCCTTGTGGTTGTCCTTGGAATCTTTGGCAATTTTATTTTCATGACTAGCTTTGGAGGATTTTGAGGGATCTCAGCTTCTTACTGAGGCTGGTAAGGGAGTATTTTGCATCCTGGAATTTTCCTCTTTTCTGCAACAGTTTCTTCCTTCTGTTGTATAGTTTGTTTATGGCAGGGGACCACCAGATTGGCTTCCTTTTTTTGGAGGAGAGCGTCTTGGTTCTATTTGGAATGGTACGATTCATGCATGAGTGGATGTGCTCATACAGTGCCTTGGTGTAGGATTCAGCAGTCGAATTTTCAGTTCCCGTCTGCATGGGTGACATGAAGTTTGCCACTTCTGACTTGAGTAGCATGAAGTTGGCTTTGGAAAAGTTTTTTATGGAGGTTTCCCTACTGGGGGTGGGGGTGGGATGTGGACGTCAAGGGTGTTAGCTTATGGTCAGATCTCCAATGAGGGGGTGACCACTGGTGTGAAGCATCGATCTCCCATGTTGGTAATGACCAGGTCTAGGATATTTGAGCCTTTGATGGGACTATGGATTAGTTGATCCAGGGCGTTGGAATTTATGAATTCCAAGAACCATTGGGCAAAGGTGTTGGTACCCGAGTAGTTTTCCCAATTAATGGCTGAGTAGTTGAAATCACCCAGTATTAGGGTGTTTGGTTGTATCTTAGTATTTTCCAGTGTGTTTAGAAAGGTGTAGTGAGAATTTTGGGGCAAGGTGGGGGATCTGTTGCAAGCTACAATTTGGATTGCAGTCTTACCTAGTGTTAGCTGCACCTGTAGAATTTCAGATGCATTGTGTTGGGCAACTAGCCTGGAGGTGTGAATATCCTTGGTGAATATGGACACTCCTCCGCCTTTAGTGCTTTGGTCCTGGTTTGGTGGCCGAAAAGTGTGGTAAGAGTTGTAGCCTGGTATTGCAGGGGTGCTCTCTGTTGCCTTGAACCAGATCTCAATTACTGCACAGATATCGATGTTCTCCATTTTTAGGAGTGCCTTGAGAGAGTGCATTTTGAGGTTTCTAGGGCCAGAGCAGGTTTTGGTGAAATCATTTTATGTGGGTTTAAGGGCTTTTCGCAGCCTTTCACATCTGATTTTGTTTCTTGAGTTTGTTTACTCTCCCTTTTGTTTAGAATATTGCAGCAATGATGTAGAAGGGCATAGCACAGTCATGTACAATCTTACCATAACAGTAGATAACCTTCTTTTCCCTGTTGCGGTATCCGCTCCCTCCCTCTAACCTCCTCTTTTCTGTTTTTTTGTTTAGATTCCCTTCTGGCTGAGGTTTTCTGTTTTTCTTCTGCATTTTTCTTTCTGGATGTGCATGGACCCCTTTGCCTATGGAGGCTATTCTCTTCTGGGGCAGTTCATTTCTGGGTAGGTGTCCATATGTCAGTTTTATGCCTTGCATTCTGTGCGTGTGACATATGATGCACACAAGCTCAGTGGGCTTTTTTATACTGGCCGTGTGTCTGGTTTCCCTAGGCGAGAGATCCCTTCTGTTTAGAATACTGCAACAGTGAGAATAAGGATGTCTACTGTTCTGGTATGATTTTACACAGCTGTACTCCTACATAAGGAGTCTTCCAGACCATCTGCTGTTACTCCTTTTCTGGTTGCCCTTCTGGATATCTTTTCGGTATCTTCTATAGCACCTGATTCCCAGCCTCCTGCTCCTGAAAAGCCAGATAAGTTCTATAAAGTGCCTGAGGAGTGCAAGTTTCTTTATAAATGCTCTTCTGCTGACCCTTCTGTAGTGTCAGTTTTCTCTGACTAGCCATCCAAATTGTTGCCTTCTACCAAGCTGTTGCCTTCTGATAAGGATAGTAGGGCAGTGGAAAGGCTGGGCAAGAAAGTTTACACTGCTGCGTCTGAGCTCTTTAGGACCATCAGCTACCAGACTTGTATGACCAGGTATGTTTTGGCTGTCCATACTCTGGTTTCTAAGGTGGTTTCTGACCTTCCTGGCTCTGAGGGGAAGGCTTTGTCCCTTTTCCTGCTGAGCTGTACTTCTCAGGTTGCTTGCCATTTTATCAAATGCAGCTGTGATGCTGCTGATGCCTCTTCCAGGGCTGCTGCCTTTGATTCAGTTATGAGTTTTTGTATTTCTTCTGGCTTTGCCTGATGACATTAAGGCTAAGCTTTTGGATGCTTCTTTGGATAATAAAAGCCTTTTTGATCTGCTGCTGACCTTTTCAAGTCTCTACAAGGCAAGGGCAAAACCTTGCAGGAACCAAAACATATGATCTGAAGTAGTTAACTTCATTTGTCCATCAACCTATGGGTTATCGGATCCATATCGGATTCGAACCGGCAGCTTCCAAGAGCTAAGATCTGAGCTCCAAGCTCCTCCCCCTTACCCACAATCCCCTGCTATCCCTTCCTGACCCCAGATCTAGTTTGCCGCCAGCTTGATCGAGCTTCCAGTCGTGGTGGTTGTCGAATTTGTGAGAAAAAAATCTCCTTTTTCTTAGTTTAAACAGATTTTTTGTATGTGTGTGTGATTAATATAGTTCCCCTGTAGCTTTAACGTTTTCTTACCTGGTGTTTAGTTATCTTTTTTTAGAGTTATTCCCTCCCCCTCGTGTGCGTGTTAGGGTGTGTGGTTTTGGGGCCTAGCGTGTGTGTTTTGTAGGTATGGCGGAGGCACCCAAAACCTTCTTTTCAAAGTGTACCGAGTGTGGCCATAAGCTGTCCCCAGCGGATGGCCACACTCTGTGCGTTTTATGCCTTGGGGTTGAACATCTTTCCACCGGCTGCACTATTTGCGCAGCATTCAACCCCAGGGCCCTCAAGGACCGGAGGTCGAAGCTGATTCTGGCGTGACTTCTGCCCCCGGACCCGGCTTCGTCCTCCGGTCCCTCTGTGGCACCCGCCTGCTATTCCTCTTCCCCTGGCCGGGACTCAACCTCCCACCTTGGGCCAGGAGGAGAGGGGAAGCTAGAAAGGAGAAAGGCCGAGAAAAACGCAAGCGGCAGGCCGAAGCTTCTGCATCGGCCCCGCCAGCCAAACGGGTTTCTCCTCCCAGGCCTCAAAGTCTTCTCCTTCCCGGCTCTGTTTACTCCGCTTTTCGCCGGGGCCAGAGGAGAAGGAGTCCCGGTCGCCTTCGAGGTCATCGAGGTGGCACTCCCGGCCCGCCTAGGTGGCCTCATCAAGGTCTACCCGGAGTTTGTCCGATGCAGACTTGGACCGGATGATGAGTAGGTTCCTCCAGGCCCAGCTGCAGATGGGAGTGCTCTGGCCTCCTCCCCCCTCCGGGGGGGAGCTCGACCCCCCCCCCCGTTCGCTCCTTCTGCGACCCACTACCGGGGTTTGGAGCCTTCGGAGCCGGGGGACTGTCAGCGCCTAAAGTATTGGGTACTTTGGGGCCGATGGCACCTTCGAGTCTGTCTGGTCCCTTTTCTTCGGATCCGAGCTCTCGGAGCCGAGAGCTGAGCTTCGGATCTGGAGGTGTCAGTATGGCTTCGGCTCCATCTCGGTCGGAGCATACTGGCCCTTCGGATCTGACTGCGTCGGCTCCGATCCACACGTCTGATCCGAGGGAGGGTCTGCTCTCTGTTCCTAGGGAGAGCAGTTCTTCTTCAGTGTTGTCAAGGGATTCCAGGCCCCCGGCTTCAGCTACAGCTCCACCCTGCACTCCCTCTCAGACGGGTCCGCCTTCCATCACCCGGCCCCAGGGACAGCCTGCACAGACGTCCCAGATAGTTCCCTTGCTGGAACAGGATGTAGTTGGTGAGGCCTCTTCGGACAGCCCCCCCGAGGAGGTCCCTCACAAACGCAAGTGCAAGAGGAGGCACTTGGACTCCCCTGAGTCCTTGACAGAGGAAACAGACTTGGAGGAAGGGGAAGGTTCCCCAAGGTCACCCCCCGAAGACGTCTCCTTCGGCGACATCATGGAGATGCTTCGGATCAGAGGGGGGTGGTCTGCCCCAAAACCTTCCTCTGACGAGTCTGTGTTTCTGGAGGCGTTTGAAGCAGGCCCGTCTACCTCTTGGGTGTCCCCTCCCGCCGATCCCCTGGTAGACCTGATTACTACCAGGACACGGAAGGAACCGGACACTGTGGAGCCCATTCCAAAGAGGCCGGACAAAATTCTCCGCCCCCCTTCGGATAAGTCATGTTGGAACAAGGGAGCCCCGGTAGATGCCATGTTGGTGGCGGCCGCCACCAAAAGGGAACTGGCCCAGGAGAGTTCCTCGGTCCATCCTCCAGACAAGGAGTCTTGGACGATGGACCGTCTGGGGAAGCGGGTGTTCGCTTCAGCCACCTTTTCTTTGAGGTCGCTGAATTACATGGCACACGTGATACGGCTCCAGCGGGATCTTATCAAAGAATACGCTGGGTCGCCCCCAGAGTCCATGTCAGCGGAGGACAAGAAAGTGTACTCTACCTGAATGGCCACTCTCAAATCTATCTCCAGTAAATCTATGCAGTTACTATCCCATGCCACGGAAGGAGCCGCTAGAGCTAGCAGAGCGGGCGTCGTCCTACGGCGACAGGCATGGCTCCGTCATTGTGATTTCGCGGAACCCTTTAAGGCGACGTTTGCAAATGCCCCGTTTGATGGTTCTGCCCTTTTTGGCAAGACCGTACGTGACACACTGGTCCAGAGTGAGAAAGACTGGAAGACGTCTGCCGTCAGAGTCCACTTCTCTGCTCCCCAGAGGTCCTTCTCCAGGAACCAAAAGGGACAGAAGAAGATGTGGTTCCGGAAGTCTCAACAGTCCCGTTTCGCTCCGAACCCCTTGACCTTCAGAGGCAGAGGAGGACAGGGTGGACTTTGGGTCCAGAGAACCTTTCTCTGATCGGCCCACGCAGCAGCCCTGAAGGGTTACCCAACTGCTCCACTCTGGAGGCAGTCGGGCGGTGTTTCTCGAGGCACCTGGCAGCTTGGGAGTCCATTACAACAGATCGCTGCGTGCTTCAGATCATATCCAGAGGCTACAAGATCCTCTTTCTCAATCCCCCTCTCAGTTCCTGAAGCCTCCCCGATGTCCCACCCAATCAAAGGGAGGTGGCAGCCGAGGAAATACTCCGGCTGCTAGAAAAAGAGCAATCGAGCAAGTCCCCCCAGACCAGTCCGGATCAGGCTTCTACTCCAGGTTCTTCTTGATGCCAAAAAAGACAGGGGACCTAAGACCAATCCTCGACCTGTCCTTTCTAAACCTGTCAGTAGCCAAAGAAAAGTTCCGGATGGTCACCCTTCAATCCATTCTCCCCCTTCTGCAGGAGAATGACTGGATGTGCTCCATAGACCTCAAGGATGCGTACTACCACATTTTGATGGACAGACGATCCAGGAGGTTTCTCCACTTCCGGCTGGGAGCTAGCCATTACCAATTCAGGGTCCTTCCCTTTGGTCTCACCACAGCCCCCAGGGTGTTCACCAAAGTGTTAACTGTTGTAGCAGCCCACCTGAGACTCCAGGGAATTCAGGTCTTTCCGTACCTGGACGACTGGCTCCTGACCGCCACCACCAGGCATCTACTATGCACCTCCAGGGATTACTTTCTCCATCTAACTTCCCAGCTGGGGATCACTATCAACATCGGGAAATCTTCCCTTCTCCCAACTCAAATCCTAGATTTCATCGGAGCCAGATTGAACACAAACCAGCTTCTAGCCTTCTTGACTCCGGACCGGCTACGAACTCTGAAACTCCATGTACTGGCCCTTCTACAATCCCCAGCTCCCCCTGCGGAATTGGTCCTGAGGGCTCTAGGCTCGATGGCGGCAACCATCAACCTACTACCCATGGCGTGCTTAAACATGAGACTTCTTCAATGGACTTTGCAAGTCCAGTGGTCCTTTCTGCGACATCCCCTGAGATTCCTCATTCCTCTCAGCAGGGTGTGCAGGAAAACCCTCTTATGGTGGCTCCAGTCCCCGGACCTCCAGAAGAGGCGCCCCTTCTCTGTGTCCCCTCCTCTAGCCACGGTGACCACAGACGCCTCTGGTGGGGGGGGGGGCACTGCTTTGGCAGGACCATCCAAGGCACGTGGAACCATTTGGAGACCTGCATATCAATGTCCTAGAGATGAGAGCGGTGCTTTTGGCATTGCAAGCACTTCAGAGCCTTCTTCCCTTGGGGACAATTGCGATCCAGACAGACAACATGTCGGTTGTCTGGTATAGCAACAAACAAGGGGGAACCAGGTCCTATCCACTTTGTCGGGAGGCCATGAGAGTGTGGGAATGGGCGATGTCCACCAACCGCTTTCTCATAGCGACACACATTCCGGGACGGTCCAACATTTTGGCAGACTGAGTCGAACCATCGTCTCACCGTACGAGTGGTCTCTAAATACCAGAGTAGCGAAGCAGATTTTCTCCAAATGGGGTCAACCTCGTTGCGATCTTTTCGCCTCTCCTTGAGCAGCAGTGCAGCGACTACTTCGCTCTAATTCCCCCACCCGGGGAATCCCCCAGAGACGCTCTGGTGCATGTTTGGCCACCCGGTCTACTTTATGCTTACCCTCCTCTGCCCCTGATGCTAAAGTTTTTACAGAAAGCCAGACGGCTGGGGAGCAGAATAATCCTCATTGCCCCATTCTGGCCTCGTCAAGCTTGGTTCCCATATCTATGGTCTCATCTAGTGAATCCCCCATGGATTCTAGATCCCATCCCGGATCTGATCTCTCACCCATCATGCCTGTCAACCCAGAATCTGGACAACCTCAAGCTCGCAGCTTGGCTGATCCAGTTCCAGTGATAGCTAGGACTCCCGGTATCTCGTCCCCTGTCAAGGCTATTCTAGTAGCCGCTCACAAGCCATCTACTAGAAGAATTTATAATAGCAAATGGAAGCGTTTTTCTATTTGGATGGAGCATCACAACTTGGATCCCTTTACAGCTCCGTTGCCAGCAGTACTAGATTTTCTGTCAGGATTGTTCGACCAAGGTGCTAGCTCTTCTACGGGCAAAGTCCAATTGGCTGCAATCTCTCATTATCATGTTGGCAGTGATCTCGGCCCTTTGATTTCGTCCAAGCTATGTAAGACCTTTCTAAAAGGCACTTTCCTACTAAGACCTCCGGTTAAAGATGCAGTCCCTCCTTGGGATTTAACTCTTGTACTTCAGTCTCTAACAGCTCCTCCCTTTGAGCCTGCAAATTCGGTGGATCTGAAATACTTATCTGGGAAGACAGTTTTTCTTGTTGCCATAACTTCGGCCAGAAGGGTCTCAGAGTTTCAAGCCCTTTGCGCCAAGCCACCGTATTTGATTTTTCACAAAGATAGAGTCTCACTCAGGACCAACCCCTCTTTTCTGCCCAAAATTGCTTCGGAGGCTAATATCAACAAATCTATTAATTTATCAGTCTTCTTTCCAAATTATCAGAACAAAGGTGAATACAAGTTGCACTCTCTAGACGTACATAGGCAACTAAGATTCTATTTGCACAGGACAGCTGATCACAGGAAATCAGACCAGCTTTTTGTATCCTTTGCTAAATCCTCTTTGGGAAAACCTGTAACAAAAGTCACATTGTCCAGATGGATTTCCCGGCCTGCACCTCAAAGAATCCATGCCCATTCTACTTGGTCGATTTCTATCTCTGCTGCTTTCCAATCTAGGGTGTCATTGGATGACATTTGTTCAGCAGCCACTTGGGCTTCATCTCATACATTTATAAACCATTACAAATTGGATATTGTTTCCAGAGGGAGAGCATCCTTTGGCTCTGCAGTGCTCGGGAACATCCTTCCATGAGGACCCCCCAAGAATCGGGTAGCTGGGGGACTCTGTCCCATAGGTTGATGGACAAATGAAGTTAACTACTTCAGATTAAGAAGTTATGTACTCACCATAACGTTCCATCTGAGTAGGTAAACTTCATTTGTCAGCAACTGTTCCTCCCTCCATCCCCCTAACCTATATGGATGTTCAAAGGACTCTTGCTTTCATGGCGGATTGTCTCTAGGTTAGAGTATGGAGGTGGTTCTTGGTATTTTATGGTCTGTGGATAAGCAAACTCGATCTGAGGTCAGGAAGGGATAGCAGGGGATTATGGGTAAGGGGAGGAGCTTGGAGCTCGGATATTAGCTGTTGGAAGCTGCCGGCTCAGATCCAATATGGATCCGATAACCCATAGGTTGCTGACAGATGAAGTTTACCTACTCAGATGGAACGTTATGGTTAATAGGTTAATAGATTAGTACTAAGCTAACTGCCCTTGCGAGCCATTTTAAGCCTAGCCAATTATCCCTTGTGAGACTCGAACCCTGCACCTTGTGTTTGTAAGGCAAACACCTTAACCATTAGGCCACCCTCCCAATAACTTCTTATTTGTTTTTCCTATTCCTAAATTGCAGAAGAGTTATACCTCCAAATCTGCATTTGTTCATAGGCAATCTTGCCTTCCAAAGGGCAAGAAGGGTTCTAGGTGGGTGGCTCCTGTAAGTCTGCTCTGACTCCTGCCACCCAGAATCCTGCTTTCCAGGACAAGTCTAGTTCTATTTGGCATTTTTCCTCCTTTCTTTAGCCAAGTTCTCTTGTTCCTCTGTTTTTCCCTGTCTCTTCCAGAGTGGATTCAAATCACTTCAGACTTTTGGATTCTGTCCATTATCTGTCAGGGATATTGCATGGTTTGAAAGTCCCTTCCTCCCTTTTCAGGCTTTCCTTAACCTCCTTGAGAACAACTCTCTCATTTACCAGATGTTCTTCCCACTCTCTCTTCGCTCAGGGCACTGTTCAACCTGTGCTTCCTGTTCCAGGTAGGGAGGGGATTTTTTTCCGTAATGTTTCTCGTCCCACGAAAGGAGGGCACATGAAGACCAATTCTGGCTCTTTCCCAGCTGAACACATTTTTCAAGATTCCTTCCTTTCGGGTGTTATGTCTGCAAAAATTACTTCCTCCTCTTCTGCCCCAGGCTTTCCTGGTATCTCTCGTTCTCAAGGATGCATACCTTCACATCCCCATCCATCCTCTCTTCGGGAAATTTTTGCTTTTGTGTCTCTTTCTTGCATTTTCAGTTTTCTGCTTTGCCCTTTGGCTTCTCCACTGCCCCAAGGGTATTCACCAAATGCCTCGCTCCTGTTTCTGCTTTCTGCAGGGTTTGAAGATTTCAGAACTTTCCCCCAATCTAGACAGTCAGCTTGTTCAAGAGCCTTCTACCAACACTACTTCATGATAGCAAGTTTACTGCTTCCCTGTACAAAGTCTGAGGTTCATCATAAACTTCAGAAATCTGTTTGGATGCCATCGTAGGATCGTACTCCTCTGCTGCAGACTTCAGACACTTCCCATGCTGGCATCTCTGCCTGCCCCCAAGGCTCTGTCTCTAATTTTCCTTTTTCCAATCCCTCCTTCCTTTGGTGTCGGTCATGGCCAGGGAATTTCTCAGAGTTCTTTAGTTCACGGCTTCCACCATTTCCATGCTCCCTCTTGCCAGGCTCCATCTGAGGAAGATTCAGTGGTACCTCAAGTTATTGTGGCTTCAACATTGCCACCCCATAGACTTCTTGGTGTCTTTCTTTCCCTTCCTTGTCTTAAGTTTGAGCGCCAGTGGTGGATTCATCAACTTTCAGTCAACCTGGGGTTTCCTTTTCAAGCTCCAGTTCCAAATCTGGGCTTTTTACAGACTCCTCAGGCAGGGAGTGGGGTGCCTCCTGTGGCCTCCTCAAGATTCAGGGTCTTTGGCCTCTTCAGAGGTCACACCACATCAGTGTAATGGAGATAAGGGCTCTTCCTGGTTATTCAGGCTTTTCATTCCTTTTTTCATCCCAGGCCCCTGAAAGTTTTCACAGACAATACCACAGTCATATGGTGCGTCAACAACCGGGGGGGGGGGGGCGCACTAGGTCCTTTCTTCTTTGCAGGCTAGCTCTTCAGGTCTGGGTTCTGGTTATCCAGTATCAAGTGACTCTTCAGGCAGATTACATTCCCTTGTAGCACAGTCTAGTGGCAGACTCCTTGAACAGGTCCACCACCCAAGCTCATGAATGGATGCTTCACAGAGATGTGTTCTTGGACATTGTCAATCTTTTTGTCTCCACTCTGAACAGACAACTTGCTCTATTCTGTTAAGAGTTCCAATTCATCTGGCTTGGAAGGTTGACGCCCTGTCTTTTTCTTGGAAGGGCATGTTTCTGTATTCCTTCCCTCTCGTTCCTCTGTTGCCATGATTTTTACACAAGATCATTCAGGACTGTCCAAAACAACTGTACTTAGAGTTAATACAATCTCTGAGGCAGTAAATTTAGAGATTAAAGGCTGAGCCCCTTCCCACATTGGGAGGGTGCAGAGAGTCCCGCCTCCCATTAAAAAACACTTGTAAGTTTTTGTTAGTCATGAATGCAAGTGTCTCAAGTGATTGGCAGCAAGTGATTCTCAGCTTAAAGCAGACTTGGATGCTAACTTTGTGTTAGAAAACTACGATTGGATACTACTGAACCAGCAGCATTAGCTCCCACTAAATTCATTTGGTGGAAAATGGCACTTCTGGAGGCAATTAATTTGGCTGGATTGATTTCTGAGTTACAAACTTTGCCGTACAGGGAGCCATTTATAGTCTTTCACCAAGGCTGGGGTATTTTAGGAAGGTAAACTTGAGGGTAAACCTTAATTTCATGCCAGAAGTGGTCAACAGGCTTCTTTTAACCATTGTTCACCTGTTGGCTATTTTCCAAAGCCAGAAAATGCAACTGAGTCTTGCACGTGTCAGATGAATTCAGACAATTTCAGGCACTCTATAGATGGGATCAAATGTGTTTGACCGGCAAAAAAGCTGTTAGTCTCTAATGTCCCAAGAAAAGAGAGCAGACCAATCGCAAAGCAGACTGTATTTCTAAATGGCTGGTTATGTACATTTTCTTCTCTTACGTAAAGCATGGAAAACCTGTACAGGGTCATATTAAAGCATATTCTAACAGGGCTGCAGCTACTTCAGCAGCTACTTTTTGGAATGCCTTTTCTTGGGAGTGTCAGTGGCAATGCAAAATATTAGGTTGGAAGATAAACTGGCAAGTATATGCTGGACTTTTCAGTGTAGTAGCAAGTCAGAAATTGACATGGCCATCCTGCTGGGCCTGATTTAAGCTTTCATGTCCCTGACGGAAAACTGCTGTTGGGAATTTTCCCTTATGCCCCTGCAACAGTGATCAGTATGAATGACACTGTACAGTTGTGCAAGTACAGTCACTGAAATGGAAGGTATTGGAGTAGGATCATTGTTGTTGTAGTTCCATGCACCTTAGCCCTCAAGGTTTGTTTCTGTTATCCCGTCTCCATCCTTCATTGCTGTGTAGCAGTATGCTCCAGCAAAGTCCTTTGTCAGCTGTGGCTTATGACCTTCAGAGAGGTAGGGCCTGTCCCTTCTGTGAAGTGTGTGTGTGTATATATGTGTATATATATATATATATATATATATATATATATATATATATATATATATATATATATATATAAAATAGGGATTCACTTTAGAATCCCGACTCCCAAAATCTTCAAAGTTCCAAATACTGAAAACACGCAGGATACCAACACTGACTATATTCCAGCACAAATACATACAGAAACAATTCAAAGACAAACCATATGACTTTTTTCTCCAAGTGTGAACAGGGGACAAGCCCCACCCCTCTCTGCACCCCCTGCTACTTAAATATACCAACTCCTACATTGCACTTAGTGTAGTGAAGTGCAGTCTTGGAGTTGATGTATATCAGTAGCAGGGGGTGTTGGGTGGTGCAGGGGGGCTTGCCCCCCTTCTTATCGTTGAAGGGTAATATGTTTCTGTATGTGCTTGTGCTGGGGTTATAGTCAGTGTTGGTATCCTCTGTGTTTTCAGTATTATGAGATTCAGTATTATGAGATTCAGTATTATGAGATTCAGTATTATGAGATTCAGTATTTTGAACTTTCAAGATTTTGGTCTCGGGATTTTGGGAGTCTGGATTCTGAAGTGAATTCATATATATATATATATATATATATATATATATATATATATATATGTATGTATATATATGTATGTATATATATATATATATATATATATATATATATATATATATATGTGTGTGTATGTATATATATATATATATATATATATATATATATATATATATATATATATATATATGCATACAGTGGATGTAAAAAGTTTACACACCTCTGTTAAAATGCAGGTTTTTGTGATATAAAAAAATTAGACCACAATAAATCCTTTCAAAACTTTTCCCACTTTTAATGTGAACTGTAACCTGTACAATTCAATTGAAAAATAAAAAAATCTGTTAAGGGGGAATATTAAAAAAAATAAAAAACGTACAATAAGCTGGTTGCATAAGTGTGCACACCCTTAATCTAATACTTTGTTGAAGCACCTTTTGATTTAATTACAGCATTCAATCTTCTTGGGTACACACCTGCCATCAGTTAGACACTCTGATTAACCTCAAATAAAGTTCAGCTGTCCTAGTAGGATTTTCCCAACAATTACTCAGTTGCCTGCTGCAGCAAAAGCCATGGTTCGCAGAGAGCTTACAAAGCATCAAAGGGATCTTATTGTTGAAAGAGATCAGTCAGGAGAAGGGTACAAAAACATTTCCACAGCATTGGATATACCATGGAACACAGTGAAGACAGTCATCAAAAAGTGGAGAAAATATGGGACAACAGTGACGTTGCAAAGAACTGGAAATCCTTCCAAAATTTATGAAAAGACCAGAAGAAAACTGGTCAGGGTGGCTGCCAAGAGACCTACAGCAACACTGAAGGAGCCGCAGGAATTTCTGGCAAGTACTGGTTGTGTACTATATGTGACAACAGTCTCCTGTATTCTCTGTATGTCTGGACTATGGGGTAAAGTTGCAAGATAGAAGCCTTTTCTTGCACAGAAAAACATCCAGGCCCGTCTAAAATTTGCAAAACAATACATAAAGTCTCCCAAAAGCTTGTGGGAAATTGTGTTATGGTCTGATGAGACCAAGGTTGAACTTTCTGGCCACAAATCCAAAAGGTACGTTTGGCTCAAAAACAACTCTTTGCATCAGCAAAAGAACACCATCTCCACGGTGAAGCATGGTGGTGGCAGTATCATGCTTTGGGGTTGCTTTTCTTCAGCTAGAACTGGGGCTTTAGTCAAGGTGGAGGGAATTATGAACAGTTCCAAACACCAGTCATTTTTGGGCCAAAACCTTCAGGCGTCTGCTAGAAAGCTGAAGATGAAGAGGAATTTCATCTTTCAACATGATAATAACCCCAAGCATACATCCATGTCACAAGTTCAGCAAGCTAGAAATCCACCCAAGGAGTAGAACAAAACTTTACATCCACTCGTATCGTGAAGTTAGAAGACTCACAAAAGGCAACAAAGGACGAAGTCCACAGATTTATTAAAAGGTTTTAAGCGCTTTTCGTTTGCCTCAGTCGGCTAAACTTCTTCAGAAACATTATTAAAATGAACTGGAAGTCCAATTTATACAAGCAGCTGGTTAATAATTAACCAATTACACATATTACACATTGCCTCATTTAAAGGCAACCTAATTACCAAAAAACAAACAACAAAAACTGCAACAACTCTATACGCAAGAAATAAAAATAAAGAAAATGAAATGAGAAAGATAGCTAATATAAAAGGAGCAGCAACAATCCCAAGTATATAAAAATATAAAAATACTATATAACTCTGAATACACTGTAGTGTAACAACAAAAGTACGCTAGGAACTTAGTTGAAAAAACAGTGTTAAACATCTATGAATGTTTAGTTTTGTTATGTATTAGTAAAACTCTCTATGAAGTAGTTAACAACAGGTACTAGAATACGTTAAGTAGCTGACACTAGCCAACCTCCTATAGCAAAAACAAATCTACTTCTTTAAACCTTTTAATTTTAAAATACTGCTAATGGAGCAAGAATCATTCAAACCAGGTGGATTATAAGCATTAAGTCTAACCTGCCAAGTTCAAGCTCCTCTAATTTCAAGGGTATAGGCCCACCCCTACTGTCAATCTTTACTTGGTCTATGATGGTAAAATTAAAAGCATGCTCTTGGTTTAGCTAATACATTTTCCAGTTTGTGCTTCATAATCGCATATTGGTGTTCATATATCCTATCACGGAGCCTCTGCTCCATTTTTCCTATGTAGAAAGCGGGGCACAATTTACACCTAGCCAGATAGACAACAAAGCTGGAATTACAGTTAGTTATCCTTAATTTTACACTGTAAACCATTGATGTTAAAACTGTTAGCCACGTCCACAAATTTACAGTAGTTACAACTTTCACATTTTTTCATGCCATTATAATGGACAATTGGAGTGTTCTTTTGTTCTAAGATGGTCTTCAAGTTCCGCCCTCTTCTGAAAGTTACTCTAGGGAAATCACCTAGTTTAGCATATATATTGGAATTAAGTTTTAAATAATTCCCAATTCTTCTTCAAAATATTGATGCACGAGTTACTGTGTAACGTGTAAGTAGTAATAAAGCTTAAATTATTTTCTTTAACTCTACTATTCTGAATATTGGGACTCGACATCAAGTTCGCAACAGGACCACTATCAGACATAGGAGAAACATTTCTAATCTTGAGAAGTGGCAAATGCACTTTATCTAATCTTTTAGTTTTTACTTCATTAATTAGATCATCCAAAAGGGGCTCTGGGTAACCACGATGGATGAACATACTCCTAAGGAGAGAGCATTCTTCAAGAAAGTCTTTTTCTAGGGTTATTCTTGAAGCCCTCACCAATTGGCCCTTTATAACTGACCTCTTTTGGTGTAAAGGATGGCTACTTGAAAAATGGAGGAACGTGTTTGAATATGTACTTTTTCTATAAATCTTAGCTACGAAACTCTCTAACTCAGTTTTTAACCAAACAGATATCCATATACGCTATCATGTCTGTGTTAAATGTAGATGTAAACTGTAAAAATTGTGTAGTACTATTAAAGTGTTCTAACACGTTGAAACCCATACGTTCATCTCCATTAATTGAAATAAATATATCATCGAGGTAACATGTATACAAGACCAACGAGTCACGTGAAGTCAAGAAGTGAAAATGAAAAACCATTGGCTATCCTGGTTAACCAGCTATAGCAGCACAGACTAGGACTGAAGGTTTTAGTGATGTGGTTTCATTGGCTTCGTGGACAGCCGATGGTTATTCTTTTTCACAGGAGTTTCGTAATGACAACAATGATCAAACTACAGATCAAAGTAATAATCCATCTGTTGACAACATTGTATCAAAGCTGAAAACTTTTGACACACGTTTAATTAAGTTAAGAAAATTACAGTTAGAAATTGCATATGTTCGTGAATGTCTTGCACGTAGGGTAGTGCCGAAAGGGTTACGGTGCACTCATACCCTACAGGATTGGAAGCTAACTCTCCATTCCACAATGATTGTCAAACCTTTTGATCGTCAAGGTTTTGAACTTCTTGACTTAATGATTAAACATTATAGTTTGTGGGTTGATGAGTTATTACATCTAGTTACTGATCTTGATAAAAGCATCCAACTCGATTTCAAGTTCAGCAGATACAAATATGAGTATGGTCGTGTGTTTACAAGCATTGACCATTACATGACTTAAGTTGAGAATGAATAAGCATAAAAACTTAGAAAGGGACAGCAAGGCGTATGCTTCTGGTACTGCCTACCCTGATCCTTCGCTTGCCCAGGTTTGGAGAAAAAAATCACACTAATCCTGGTCAATTAAGTAAGTCTTCAAATACCATTCCCACCAGTAATAACTGTAGTGGTGATTTTAATGTGGGGTTAAATTCTAATGAAGATAGAAGTGATGTTGTTGGAAATACTGTTGTTACTGGAAGTCAAACCAACAGTACTCCCACTGATCAAGGTGATACTCGATGGAGTGATAGATTACGAAGTGCTCATCAAGGTCATGAAGATAATGGTTACCCCCAGCAACAGCAGAATTTTCGGCAGGATCCCAGTACTGGTGCCAGGCCAAAACAGAACAATTTCCAACTGTATCAACACAGGAACAAACAACAAAAATCCAACAAGAACAGGACTTGACAGTCTGCATCGAACATCATGATGCAGTAAGTATGACTGATAATGCCTTCATAGTTCCTCTGTTGAGTATGCAACATGACCAACAACTGGACTTTGATTGTCATGCCTCTTTAGATAGACAAGAAGTCCATCAACACCCAGTAGTTGTCATGAATAAAGCACATGACTTTAAATTGTATAATTTCTATCTATCTATCGAAAGTAGTGCAGAAGTTGTAGAATTTCTGTCTAAGGGCCTCACCTTTGTTCCAGCTTAACCAATAAATGTGGTTAATACTATTGTTGACATTAAAATGTTCACTAGGAAGTTGAACTTTAATTTAATAATGGACAATGTTTTGAACACTGTGGACCATGACAAGTTTTACATTCCTAGTACGTATAATCCCCCTTTGAATCCGGTTTTGCAAATATTTGAACAACTTTGCGAATTAGATATCCGACATATGGTAAGCAATTTGTGTAAGTATTAGGCTTCCTACAATATGAGTGAGGAAGAACGTGAATTTCTGGAATATATCAAAATTCAAGTCTTACGATTTTGTAAACCGGACAAGGGAGGGAGATTGGTAGTTTTTGATAATGGTGACTATCAAGAACGTATGAATGTATTATTGAATACCAGTTCCTATGAAGTAAGTTCACGTTCAGAGGTGAACAAAGCTTATAGCTTAATTAAAAACTGTATTGAGAACCTGTATATTGAAGGTAGAATTAAACAGAGAATTTACAATTACCTGTCAACATCTTACCCTAGATACCTGTTTATTTTTGGCATCCCTAAGATACACAAGAATTTGGTAAATCTACCACTGAGACCATTAGTTGATGGTTGAGGTTCACCCACATATTCTTGTGCTAAAGTAGTGGATGCAATACTCTACAAATTTGGTTCTCATGGGCTAGATATTTTTGAAGACTCGTGGTCATTCTTGAAGAAGATCGAGGCCCTCTAATTTAATGCCAACTTTAATTTTCTCACTATTGATGTGAAGGACTTGTACACTTGTATTCCTCATACCATAGCTATCGAATGGGTTGACTTAATGCTTAGCAAAAACAAAGTTCCAGCAGTTGAGAGCAGGTTGGTTACGGAACTTATAGACTTAGTATTGTCTAACAATTTTTTTATGTTCCAGGGCCAATTCTACCTCCAAAAAGTGGGGGTAGCTATGGGGTCACCCTGCGGAGCGAGTATTGCAAATCTTGTCATGGCACATTGGGAGTCAGAATTTGTGTTTAAGAACAACACTTTCCGTGACTCGTTGGTCTTGTATACACGTTACCTCGATGATATATTTATTTTATTTAATGGAGATGAACGTATGGGTTTCAACGTGTTAGAACACTTTAATAGTACTACACAATTTTTACAGTTTACATCTACATTTAACACAGACATGATAGCGTATTTGGATATCTGTTTGGTTAAAAACGGAGTTAGAGAGTTTCGTAGCTAAGATTTATAGAAAAAGTACGTATTCAAACACATTCCTCCATTTTTCAAGTAGCCATCCTTTACACCAAAAGAGGTCAGTTATAAAGGGCCAATTGGTGAGGGCTTCAAGAATAACCCTAGAAGAAGACTTTCTTGAAGAATGCTCTCTCCTTAGGAGTATGTTCATCCATCGTGGTTACCCAGAACCCCTTTTGGATGATTTAATTAATGAAGTAAAAACTAAAAGATTAGATAAAGTGTATTTGCCACTTCTCAAGATTAGAAATGTTTCTCCTATGTCTGATAGTGGTCCTGTTGCGAACTTGATGTCGAGTCCCGATATTCAGAATAGTAGAGTTAAAGAAAATAATTTAAGCTTTATTACTACTTACACGTTGCACAGTAACTCGTGCATCAATATTTTGAAGAAGAATTGAGAATTATTTAAGATTAATTCCAATATATATGCTAAACTAGGTGATTTCCCTAGAGTAACTTTCAGAAGAGGGTGGAACTTGAAGACCATCTTAGAACAAAAGAACACTCCAATTGTCCGTTATAATGGCATGAAAAAATGTGAAAGTTGTAACTACTGTAAATTTGTGGACGTGACAAACAGTTTTGACATAAGTGGTTTACAGTGTAAAATTAAGGATAAATTTAACTGTAATTCCAGCTTTGTTGTCTATCTGGCTAGGTGTAAATTGTGCCCTACTTTCTACATAGGAAAAACGGAGCGGAGGCTCCGTGACGGGATATATGAACACCAATATGCGATTAAGAAACACAGACTGGAAAATGCATTAGCTGAACATGTTTCCACTAACCAAGAGCATGCTTTTAATTTTATCATCATAGACCAATTAAAGATTGACAGTAGGGGTGAGCTTAGACCCTTGAAATTAGAGGAGATTGAACTAACTTGGCAGGTTAGACTTAATGCTTATAATCCACATGGTTTGAATGATTCTTGCTCCATTAGCAGTATTTTAAAATTAAAAAGTTTAAAGAAGTAGATTTCTTTTCGCTATAGGAGGTTGACTAGTGTCCGCTACTTAACGTATTCTAGTACCTGTTGTTAACTACTTCATAGAGAGTTTTACTAATACATAACAAAACTAAACATTCGTAGATGTTTAACTCTGTTTTTTCAACTAAGTTCCTAGCGTACTTTTGTTGTTACACCACAGTGTATTCAGAGTTATATAGTATTTTTATATACTTGGGATTGTTGCTGTTCCTTTTATATTAGCTATTTCTTTCTCATTTAATTTTCTTTATTTTTATTTCTTGCGTATAGAGTTGCTGCAGTTTTTGTTTGCCTCATTTAAAGGCAATCTAATTACCAAAAAACAATGTGTAATACGTGTAATTGGTTAATTATTAACCAGCTGCTTGTATAAATTGGACTTCCAGTTCATTTTAATAATGTTTCTGAAGAAGTTTAGCCGACTGAGGCAAACAAAAAGCGCTTAAAACCTTTTATTAAATCTGTGGACTTCGTCGTCCTTTGTTGCCTTTTGTGAGTCTTCTAACAGTTTGACTTCACGATACGAGTGGATGTAAAGTTTCGTTCTACTACTTGGGTGGATTTCTAGCTTGCTGAACTTGTGTTTGTGGTTTTAAAAGTTTGACTGCCATTTCTTGTTCTTAGTTTATACATCCATATCAGCAAAAGAATGATTTATTGTGGTTTCTTTTTTTATATCACAAAAATCTGGCATTTTAACAGGGGTTTGTACACTTTTTATATTTTGTGTGTGTGTGTGTGTGTGTGTGTGTGTGTGTGTGTGTGTGTGTGTGTGTGTGTGTGTGTGTGTGTGTGTGTGTGTGTGGTTTCACTTCAGAATCCTGAAATATCACAATTCTGAAATTCATAATCAGGAATCCAAAGTCCTGAAAATTCAAAATCCTGAACCCCAAAATACTGAAAATATACAGGACACAAAGAATGAGAATATTCCTAAACAAGGAAACACAAAAACAGATACAAGAGAGAGCATAGTACTTTTCACCAAGTATGGGCAGGGGGGAAGCCCCCCTGTGCCACCCACACCCCCTGCTAATTAAATATATCAATTCGAAGGTTGCACTCCCCAGAAAAAAATGGCAAACATACCATCATGTTTCATGACTGCCTGTTGTAACCTTAGTAATGTTCTCTTTTAAGCTGCTGTACTACAGCATAACTCGTGATAGTGTAGTGAAGTGCAATCTTGGAGTTGATATATTTAAGTAGCAGGGGCTGTGGGGAGCTTGCCCCGCTGCTCATATTTGGTGGAATGTAATGTGGTTTGTGTTGCCTATAGTCAGTACATGTATCCTGTGTGTTTTCAGTATTTTGTGATTCATGATTTTGAGTTTTGAGGATTTTGAATTTTCAGGATTTTAGGCTTCCAGATTGACGTTTTCGGAATTTCAGGATTGTGATATTTTAGGATTCTGAAGTAAAACCGTGTGTATGTGTGTGTGTGTGATTTTAGGATTCTGAAGTAAAACCGTGTGTGTGTGTGTGTGTGTGTGTGTGCATACACACACGTGTATATGCATGTGCGTGTGTGTATATATGTATGCATTGCATATATGTGTTTGTGTGTGTATGTATGTAATATGTGAATGTGTGTAGGTGTGTATATGTATGTCTCAGCGCAAAAAAAAAAAAAAAAGTAGGGAATATTTTTCTCCAGTGAGCATATTCCTCTTCCATGAGTGGGGAAATTAATGAACATGAAGATAAAATTATTTGCCCCCCCCCTTTTTTTTTTTGTATCCTGGACTCTACTTTCTGTTGTGAGGGGAGGGGTGGCTTGAGTCATGATCTTTTCAGAAGTGTACAAGTCAGACCTGTTGCGGCTTTTCCCCACATATCATGAATGGTACTGCAGCAATGCTTGTTTGTTCAGCATCTTTTGGAAGTTCTAGCATAGTAGTACTTTATGATGAGTACACATTTTCTAATCTTTCATGTATGTATTTGGCTTTCCTTAGCTTTCTAATCGGCGCTATCTGTTTTCAGAAGTCCATTGGAAAATTTTGAGCACTGAATTCCCTTTCGCAATGAGCCACATATTAACCTATTCACTTGTGTTCTGGTGAGGTGTGAGCAGCTTTCTGTCTTTCATCCGGTTTTGGGAGTGTAGCTTGGTGGATCTGTTTTCATGTGTTAGAGTCCTGAGATGATGATTGTTTTCCAGCAATGGGTGTGTTATATTTTTTTGCTACTTTTCTACTGGATAATAGATGTTCCTTGGATTGCCTATTACGCCGTCGCAGATGCAGGTTGTCGAATGCGTCTTTGTTGAACAGTAAAGCACGAAAAGGCAAAATAGCGAAGCAACTTTTCAGCGAATTCTTTCCCTGGGAAAACATTTGTTTGGCCGCTTTCGCTACTTTGCCATTTCGGCACTGTAGTGTGATCTCGGAGTTGGTATATTTAAGTAGGGGGGTGTGTGGGGGACACAGCCCCCCACATTAAGTAATGTTTTACTGTTTTTTATGTATTTGTTGGAACAGCGATTGTTTTCCATTGGAAAATAATCGCTGTTCTGAAGGTTCGATGTTGTAAGCTTTCGTTTACATGGGGTCGATTATCTGTCAATCGCTCCTCTGAGCGTGCAATATGTAGACCCATTGTTTGAACTGTTTTCCTCTCTTATATTTGCAGCTGTTTGACAACATTGATGTGCTGGCTGTGGTAAATGTGATGCATGACTTTAAATTCAGAGAATTGTGAATGCTGCTTATGACAAGCATAGCTTTTGACATTTTATTCAGCACGTGTCCTTTTCACAGTCTGTTTCTAGTTTTGGTAACTTTTTGAGTATTATAAGTTAGGGTTTGCAGTTTTGTTTTATGCTTTTCAGCCGGTTGTTTGGGAACAACGTAACTTCACAGGGTAAAAATGAGCTGAGTGGGAATCTTTTGGGTTGCTTTTTTATTGCATTTGCTTGTGTCTGTGTGTCTGCCCATTTGTCTGTAGCCAAAATGTAATGGCTTGTCAAAACTGCCTATGCAAGAACTACATAGTGATTAGGCTTTTCCATATGTTTTTATTCACTGAAAGAGCTTGAAAGATGTTAAAGTAGGCAATCTTCATAAAATTTATTTCTAAATTAGGATGTAAGAGGGTCTTTCCCCTGCTATCTTTAGCTCTGAGTGATTGTGCTGCACCCTTGACTTTGGTTCTGTCATGCAGCCTGATGTGAGCAAAGGTTGTATTCTGAACTCTCTTCAGTGTTAGTTCTGTGAAACAAGAGTTTGTATCATACTTCTTTCAGCCTCTTCATTTGTGTATGTATGTTTTTGCATGATTGAATGTAAATGGTTTTATGTTTGGGTACTTGCCCAGTGATACTAATCTGCAAAAGTTTCAGTTTGGCATGTTGAGATTAAGATATTCTAAGTGTATTTATCATGTGACCGTTTTTAAATTTGGCATATCTGTGTATAAGTAAATGTATGGTGTTTAACTAAAAATGCCTTTCTTTTTTAAAGTTCTGTTTCGTTTTAAGTTTTGAGAATGTGTAGGTTAAATGTGTGCAGTGAACAGGGATTTTTAAGGTAATTGCTGACCAGTGTATCAAATTTGGTACACTTTAACTGTTACTGGCCACTGTGATTAATCAGTCAAAATTGTCATGTAACATTGAATAGTAATTCTTGGATTAACATTTTATTGTTTTAGGGTTCAGATGACTGTCTTGTCAAAATATGGGCTACAGATGATGGGCGTCTTCTGGCTACTTTAAGAGGGCATGCAGCTGAAATTTCAGACATGGCTGTCAACTACGAGAACACTATGATTGCAGCAGGAAGTTGTGACAAAATGATCAGAGTCTGGTGTCTTCGTACATGTGCACCATTGGCTGTACTTCAGGGTCATAGTGCCTCTATTACATCACTACAGGTGAAATCCTTCTCTCGTGGTGTATAATTTTTGGGTGATGGTCATTTTTATCTTTTTCCAGTACAAGTTTGGGGAACGAGAGTGGTAGTTTCTATAGTTCTTGTGATGTTTAAACGTTAAGTAGTGCAAACATGTTTCAGTATTGTAAACCTTTCAAATCTGTAAGCTGCTGATATTGAGAGTTCAACAAACCATTGTACTGAGTACCTTTTACTTGATAAAACCATCTTGAAAGCTTTTTCTTTGATGTAGAACATTTTTTGGCTGTAAAATTCTTCTTTCCATAGTGTTTGATGTGAAAATATGCTGTTTATTTTAGGGATCAGTGTTGTAGTATTATTTCTTGTGTATTGGATGAAGCCAAATGAAAACATTGTTCTTTCCGACTTTATTTTCAGACCTTTCACAGAAGTCCTCATTGAGACAGGGTCTGCCTCCCTTCCAGAAGTCAGTATGAAGTAAAGCTTAAAAGGAGGAGCAGTTTGCTCTATTCATTTTTTTGATACATGACACTTTCTTTGTTCTGTTCATTGTTCCCCCTCGGGTAACATTGAGGGAATGGAGTTGTTTGAGTTTTGATATATCATTATATTATTAAATGTTACTTAATGTGTTGTCAGTTTAAAGTTTTACTTTACTGGATTGGATATTGTAAAGTTTTATTTTTGTCCCATGGCATTTCTGGAAATTACAAGTGTACATGTGGAAAGTAGAGTCTTCCAAAAATATTTTAATCTAGAGTACTTATTTTGCATAAGATAGGATCAGTAGGTGTCTTCTATTAAGCATGGCGGTACTTCAAATAGAAACATTTTTAGCAAGTTTGGACAAAAAAAAAAAAAAAGTGTTTGCTCATGTGGGCTATACATACTCAGAGCTTTCTTCCATTGTGTTTAGGACCAGAAGAGTCATAAAAATGGAGCACCAGTAAAAGATCACTATCAAAGAAGTGGGTGTTGAACAAGCGGCATTAGAGACCCTACCCAGACCTAGACCAGTGAACTTAATTTGTTGTGTGTCATTTGCACAGGTCTTTGTAATATTGATATCTTCTCAGCCCTGAAACTTTTGAGGGCAGAGAGTGGTACTGAATCGTCTACACTTCTACAGGCCTTGGCCATGAGCTGCAAGTTGTGATATGTACCCACAGTCCTGGTCTTTGTAATACTGAATGCTTGCCTATCCCTAGCCTTTTGGAGGCAGGCTGTGAGACTGAATTATTTTCTGCTATACATGGCTTAGACAGGAGTTGCAGAGGTATCTGGGCCAGGTGCAAATGAAGGACTTCTGCATATTCAGGATCTTGGTTACCCCATATGAATGTATGTGGCACAATGGATATTCTGACAGTTTTAATAGTGTGTGTTAGCTGCAGAGCCTTTCTGACAAATTTAATAGGCCTCGTACTAAACTGGGATTGCCTTTTGTTGCAAGGTAGGTCAGTTGCATGAGTCTCGGGCATCTGCCCTTAGGTTGACAAACCAGCTAATGTTAGATTACAGAAGACTTGCCAAGGAGTATGTTGAAGTATAGCAGTAGAGTAACCCACCATTGTCGCAAACCTGTCTGACAAAGAGCGTTTCCTACTCCTGCGAAGGAAAACAAATTTCCTCTCTTTCTACAGGCCCTTGAAATTGAAGGTGGTAAGATTTAGCTTAATCATCTCAGATTTGCTGCTTAAATAAGGAGACTGTTTCTTTGTTCCCCCTACCAAAGGTGTCTTTTGGCGACATGTTGAACTTGTGCAGTAGCACTTTTATGGTTAGCCCTGTCTTCCAGAATTTGAGAACACATTTGATTTGGTATCCTTGGCACATTAATCCCTGACAGGCCCATAAATACATAAAAAAAAAAAAAAAAGAAAAGAAAAAACAGGTGATCAGTGATAGTTGGAAGCTGCAAGGAGATCTAAACTAGTGATAGGCCTTAGTATGCTCCCAAATGATAAGAAGAGCAGGGGTCCTGGGCTGCTTTAGGAAGATGTTTGTTTTCTACACTAGTGTTTAAGTTGCCAGATGCCATTATTGAATGTCAAGGAGAAACTGATGAACAGACTGATTTGAGAATATGGTCTCATACGTTTTTGATGAAGTCTTAAAAGGCAATTTGTGGAGATCGACCCAAATGTAATTTCTAAGAGTACTAATAAATGTGAGTATGATGCTGTCAGTGTCTACAAGTAGATCCACAATTACACTGGAACCGTAATATATACACAAACCTAGCTCACAATGCGTCCTTTGCAGGAAGTCATAAAAGTACATCTTTTGGGCATGCTTTTAGATAAATATTTATTTTTTAGCCCTTCATAGCAAGAGATGCTTAAAAATTTTAAAGAGAGGGGAAGAGAAAAATCAGGGAACCAGCTTTCATAGGATGAGTCACTATTGCAGTCACATTTCTGTCTGAATCTTCCACTGCTAAAAAAACTCTCAGCTAGACAGATTCCAGCATGTTAGGGTATCTGTATGCTCCCCTATAAAGTCAGCATGTATCTGTTTTATCTTCAGTTCTTTATTGCCACAGTTTGTTGATGTTCTTGTATTTAGTGGTCAGCTATTAAAATCTGTATGCCTCCAGTAAGTCCATAAGTTCATATGTGGCACAGAAATTCCTCACAAGGATTGTCGAAAGTATTTTTCTTTACTGCCCCCCCCCCAAAAAAAAAAAAAAAAAAAAAAAAAGGCCACAGTGTTTTCTTTTGTGGCATCTGTACTGGGTTTAGTAAAAAGACACTGAGATGAAAGCAGCTAGTGCTCCACAGTTATTTGGACAGGAAAAAGCTTTGTGACCTTATTTCAGTACCAAATACAGTTATGGAGTCTCTTCTAAAAAAAGAATACATTTATGAAGAAGCACATGAAGAAAAAGAAATGCCAAGAAACTAGAATGTCAGGATTCAGTCCTCTTAGAACTGAGGATGCTGGACCTTATGAGACATTTGTGCAATTCCCAGCATTGGCACCTACCTTTACTCAAAGTTCAGGCAAAGCCCTTTTGGGGGCTGCCACACCATTGGATCCTGGCATGCCTTCAAAAACTGATCCTTCATTGAAGTTTGTCAGCTTGGATGTGTCACTGTGGGGATCTGAGTCCATCTTTAAACTTATTGCTGAGAAGGAGGATGTGGTCTTCTTATCCTACTGCAAGAGAACAATCTTGGAACAAAGCTACATGTTCAGAAGATCTGTTCCTTTACTTAGACCTCAGAGGTGGTAATGCCAAAGTCTAGGATTGGTGTTTATAAATCTAGGATGCTTGCTCCCCCGGCCTGCCTCTGACTGGGTCACAGATGAGTCCAGTTGCCCATATTCCTCCCAGGATTTCACCCCAGATTGGCTTGGTGCAGGACTTTGTCTTGCATTCAAAATCTTCAGCCAAGGCTGGACTAACTGTCAGCAGTGGGAGCCTCCCTTTCCTTGGATATCTCACAGATGTGTTCCTCCTTAGGGCTTGACATTGACAAAGACAGCAGCCTGTACTCTGGTTCTCCCCTCAGACATCTCATTTGGTGATATTTTATCAAAGATGAAGGTCCACTTCACATGGGAGGCCAAGGAATTCTATGACAGTGTGAAAAGATGCATCTGTATTCACGGCTTTTAATCCACTTAAATCTGTCGCCATTCATTTTAACCCTGAAGGCTTTGAGGGATGTTTTTTGGCAACCTCACTGGAACTTTGCTCACAGCCCCTCTCCTCCTAGAAAGACTAAACACTTTTAATGTCCCTGGGACCTGTACATTTGTTTGTAAGAATCCTGTTGCAGATGCAGCAGTAGTGTCCATGGATCTTGACAAAGGGTCCAAACGGGTTCCAGCCTCCAGCAGTCTTACCAATAACTCTGAGAGATGCATCCTACTCTGTTTTGTGAAGAAAGTGTACATACCAGCCACAATTGCTTTCAAAGCACTTAATTGTCATATCCATATATTTAAAGAACAAACTGATGTCCTAAAACAGTTAAAGACAAAGACTGAGAGGAAGACTGATGCTACTGTGAAAGCAGAAATCATGGATTAGGCCTTTCTGGCGTCATAGGTTTATAGATGTGCTGCCCAGTGTGGATGTGGTGATGTGGATGCAGCATCTAGGATGCCTGCCATATGCCATAGGATACTCAGATATGCCTGGCTGAAGTTACAGTTCCTGCCAGAGGATGTCAAAGATCAAATGCTTAGTACATTCTTGGTCTTGGGCCTGCTGTTTGGATTTCTAGCCAGTGAAGTACTGGAGGATAAGCAGAAACAAAAATTATTTGACTAGGCAAATCTCAACTGCCTATCCCAACTATGACCATGAACCACTCCTTTAAAAGTTGCCCCTTTTATCAACACCAAGGCAGTGTCCTTGGGGTTGCATACCTTATGGGGAACTGTCGTGATTGCATCAAGGCTCCATCCCCTGTCCTCACCCCAAATTCTTTCATTCCCTCTCTGCATAAATTAGGTTAGAGGCATGTTAACTGTTTACAGACAGGTGAAGTGTCTCTTACAGGTAGTATTACAGGTTTCAGTTCCAAAGAATGCCAAAGCTCCAGGTGATTACACTTAATGCCAAGCAAACGGAGATGCTTAGTACAGAAGCACCCCATCTAGAGGAACTTGTTCTGCATATGTCCATACAGAAGCTTCCCCAGGAAGAACTCTGAGAAGGAGCTAGAATTCAGGCAGTTCCTCACTTTATGGGCATTCCTCCAGTCTGTTGGGATGAAACACACTTAGTAGTGGAGGTGTTAGAGCTGTTAATCACATGTGACTTGGTGGAAAAATGTTTGGGAGAAGCAGGAAGAGTTTCTACTTCACACTCTTCTGAGTCCCAAAGAAAAATTGGTCTAAAATACCTTCTTGTAACTTTCTAGATTAATGAAATTTTTTTGAAAATAGCCAAACTTTAGGATGCTTAATTTCAAGTCTCCTTTTACTTTCTGTTGCCTTCTTAGTCACCTTAACCATGAAAGCTGCCTACCTCCCCATCCCCATTTGTAGGGACCACACCTTAACCGTGAAAGCTGCCTACTTCCCCATCCCCATTTGTAGGAACCACAGGCAGTATCTGAGGTTTAAGGTGGGCGAGTTTCTCTTCCAGTTTACTTCTGTAACCTTTGGTATTTTCAGTACACCATGGGTTTTCACTGAGTGATGTGTACTAGTACCTGCTTTAAGGATGCAGCGTTGTACATTTATCCATACCTTGATGACTTCTGATCCAGTCTATATTGGTGAAAGAGAGAAGTTCTTTGAGCTTTACTGTTGATTGGACTGCTCAGCCTGAGGTTCTTTCTGCACCTCCCAAAACTGAACAGAGTCCCAGAGAATTCAGGATTTTTTCTGGACTCTATCATGGACATGGAAAAGTGGTGTGTTTACTTTCCAAAGGAACAGACCCACCATTTGAAGCTATTCTTTTCAGACCTGACTAGAGGCTCATTTGACAGACAGAGGAATATGGAGGATCTTTATGCATGTTGGCACCAGTGTTAGTGGTGTCTTTAGCCTGGTTGCTTATGAGAAGGGTACATTAGCACCTTCAGGAATCTGGTAACGACATTGCCACCTTTTTCATCGTATAATTCCACTAACCCCAGTCATAAAGTAGTTCACCTGGAGGGCCTAGCGAGTTAAACTCTCCCAAGGCCAATACATGGTATTTCCTTCAGGGGGACTAAGCATTTACCACAGATACTCTAACCTTGCCTGGGTTGGGGGCATGCCTGATGCAATTCAAGGTTTGAGGGATTTGGAACAAGACCATGCAGAAAAAGCAGGTCATTATCGGGGGAAGATGGTGCTGTGTTTGGCCATGAATGCTTTTGAAAGGAACTTTTAGATTTGTCAGTACAGCACTGATATAGTACACAAGAATAGGGAAGCACTCACTTTTATTGACTGTGCGGACTGACAGTGCTAGTATGGGAGCTGGCTGTTCAGATAAGATGTACAACTTCAAGCTTCTTGGTTATCCTTGTCCCAGAATATGATAGCAGGCAATATGAGAAGAAGCACTCTTGCCAGCTTCAGATAGAATCCAGACCCCCTAACCCCCCCACCCCTGAAGTGCTGCTGTAGTTGCTAACACACAGGATAGTATCTGCTATGGATAGAGCTCTTCACATCGAGCAAAAATTACCAGTTACTGGGTGCTCTGGATTTCTGGATTTCCTTGTAGGAAAAGGTTGGACAACAGATACTTTTGACATCCCATGGCACTAAGATCTGCTTTAAATACTCTTGCTCCTGTCCCTATTTCCAAAGATGCTGCAAAAGATTATACAGGGCACAATGTTATCAGTAATGTCTCTCTGGCTCAGACAGCCGTGGTTTATCTTACTGAGTCAGCTATGCAAGTATGGTCCTTTTTGTTCATGCAACAACATTGCACCCTGCTAACCCAAATATGAGTTTTAGTTCACTGAAAACCAAAGAGGCTGATGTTGGCTGTGTGAGGCCTGTCAGACTTTTTTTTCTAATTGGTTGTCAGAGGAGGTGGTTTGCATTCTGCAAAGAAGTTAGAAAAGCAAGCACTACAAAATCTTAATTTGCTTCTTTCTTTTGTGCACGTTTAAAGATATTGATAACAAGTGTAATGATGTTCAGGTTCTAAAGTATTTAGCAGAACATCAGACAAGGCAGCTTTCTCATGCTTCCATCATAATGCTATTCTCAGTTTTTCCTTAATACGTTACTTTGCACCATCCATCGTCCTCTCATTTCATTGTCAGGTAGTTTCTAAAGGTAGTGTTGCACCTCAGACCATCAAGGAGACATTTATTCTTGTGATTTTAATTTTTTTCTTTGAAAAAAACTGTCACTTTTTAAATCAGGTGGTGCTCCTAGTATCTTATGTTAGCCAGAAGTGTAAGCCCTTGTGTACAAATAGCCGTACCCTACCTAACATAAGGATGTTCTTCGTGTTTCACTGTTGCAGTCATTACATTTGGGTAATCTGCTGGCAGGTTGCCCTCAGTCGGCCTGAATATCAAAGTCTTGGGTCCTGCGTCTGTTGCTGTCTCCTCTTCCATGACGTCAGGTCCTCAGGGATATAAAACATGCAGCCAACGCCATTTTCTTTAGTCTTTATTGCCGCGCAGTGCCCGAAGCAGAAGCAGTTCGCAAGTCCCGGTCGGCCGATTCCTGAAATTTTTGCATTCGAGTTTCAGAACCGAAGTCTTCTATTAAAGCTAAGTACCCCGTTGGGGAAACTTTTTCTTGCTCCATATCGATGTCAGTAAAAGTTAATAATTGCATTACTTGTGGGAAGCAAATACCTCATAAGGATTTCCATTTGTACTGTATTCCTTGCCTAGGCCCAGATCATAACGTGCCTTGCTGTCAGTTTTGTGCTAGATTTAACCAACGCACTGTTAAGCGTCGGTGTATCTTTGCTTCAGAATATTTTAGAAACAGATTTAACTACCCTGAAATGTCGTCGGATAGCAATCAGACTACCTGAGTTCACAAAAAACCCAAAGTAAAGGACAGAGACAGACTGTCGAGGTCCAAAACTGACGGTGAAGCTTCTCCTAAGCCAGTTGCCGGTTTGCCGGTACTCTGGCGCTTTCGCAGCCCCTGATACTCACTACTTTCGAGTCGCAGGCCTCTACCGAGACCCATGTGGAGTCCGGCATGCTGCGAGATTCTCAGAGTATTGTACCCACGGATGTCTCTCCCTCGGATGGGTCCAGAGCTGCTGAGCAGGCACCAGCTTCTGAGGGTGTTTTCAGGCCTCAGCATTTCTATATAAAACTGACGCCAGCTTTAAAAACAAAGACAAAAGCAACTTCTAAGGCTAAAAAAAAATGACGCATGAGCCACGTGCTCAGGCCTCTATGCCCAAAAAACAGATCAAAATGGCTGAAGACTTAATTACCTTGATCAGGGGTTCCCAACCCCACCAAGCATGGCCTCCGGCTCCTAGTAAGCCAGACAGATATTACAGGGTTCCGGACTCCCACAAAGTTTTATTCAAAAATCCACTATCTCACAGGGTCCTAAAGATGTAAAGGCCTCAACAGCTAAGACTCCTACCCCCTCTGATAAAGATTCCAGGGCGCTGGATAGATGGGGAAAGAAGGTTTATACGTCTGCAACCTTGGCAATTAGGACTTTAAACTGCCAGTTTCTTATGCTTATATATCAACAGCATGTTATGGGATTATTGAAATAGAAAATGATGATTTCTGAATGTGTGGAAAATAAAGAATTACAGGAATTATTGCATGTAGCAGAACAGGTTGGAAAGTGTACTCTGCAGTGTGGTTTTGATTCCTTGGAGGCCTCCTGCAGGGCCGCAGTTACTGGATCTGTGATTAGAAGGCATGCCTGGCTCAAGGAGCAAAATCTGCCTGATCATGTTAAAGCTAAATTGTTGGATGCACCTTTACAGCATGATGCTCTGTTTGGTAATAAGGCAGAAGAGGTTTTAAAGAAAATGGAAGACGAAGCAAAGTCTATGCAAACTGTAAAAGACTTCTTACAAGTGCAGCCACCAAGATTCAGTAGACACTGGCCTACAAAAAATTGGTCCTTTCCTGTGTCCGACAGAGCCTCATGGGGCAAATCCAGGCGCTCAAAAGGCTCTAGATACCAATCATAGGGTTCTTACAGGTCAAAGCAATGGGGTGCCTCTACCTCCAAATCTGGAGGAAACAAAGCACAACCCTACAGTAAACAGTCTCAATGACTTCCCTCTGCCATCACTAAGCACTTATCTTTTGGCCGCCCCCTTAGGGGAAAAATTAGCACTTCGTGCTCAAAATTTGCAGATGTTCATCATGTTACCTTGCTGCAGTCATCGCACTTCGGTTATCCTGTCGTCAGGCGGTCCCGCAGTCGGCCGGAATTCCAAAGTCTTGGTCCGGCGTCGGTTGCTGTCGCTTCTTCCGTGACGTCAGTGCGCCAGGGGTATATATAATGCAACCGACGCCATTTTCTTCAGTCTTTCTTGCCGCACGGTGCCCGAAGCAGAAGCAGTTCGCAAGTGCCGGTCGGCCGACTCCTGAGATTTTCGAATTTGAATTTCAGACCGAAGTCTTCTATAAAGCTAAGTACCCCGTTGGGGAAACCTTTCTTGCCTCAGACCGATGTCAGAAAAAGTTAACAATTGTATTTCTTGTGGGGAGCAAATACCTCATAAGGATTTTCATTCTTTTGCATACCTTGCCTAGGCTCAGACCACGACGTCACTAGTTGTCGTTTTTGTGCTAGGTTTAATAAGCGTACTATTAAAAGACACTTTGATTTCGCATGGCACTACTTCGGTAGGAAATTTAACTACACCATGTCGTCGGAGCAACCGACTACCGGCGTGCGCAAAAACCGCAAGGATAAGGACAGACAGCCCAGGCCTAAGCCAGATTTCGAGGCCTCGGCTGGTCCGGTCTCCGGTTCTCAGTGAGGCTCCGACGCAGCCCCTGACTACCGCAGATCTGGAACCCGAGACCGCTTCGGAAATTTTGGCGGAATGTACCAGGCCGACGCAGCCATTTAGTTCAGGCCCTACCGACGACATTGCTGCAGAAGACGGTGCTGCAGAAACGCCATCAGTTTCTGAAGGCGTTTTCAGACCGACGACGCTCACCATTAAAACGTTTTCTAAGACTCCTATTAAATCAAAAAGGACTGCACTTCAGTCCCCTGTTCAAGGCCCCATGCCTAAGAAACAGATGCTCAAAATGGCTGAAGATTTGATCTCTCTAATCGGGTTCCCAGCCCCCTCCTGACAAAAGGCGTAGACAAGAGGAAGATTATGCATCCTCTGAACAAGTGTCCATTTCTTCAGACTCCTCTGAGGACCAAGATTACTCCTTCTCCCCTTATGAAGATTCTGATGCTGAGGATTCCATTCCTTCAGCTTCTCCTCCTGAAGACTACTCCTTTGGGGAAACTTTACACACTATGAGGGAACATTTTCACTGGGAAGGTCAGGACTACTCTGACTAAAAGAAAAGGCTCAGAGAGTTTCTTTTACTCCCCCAACACAGACCACTTGCCATCCCACCAGTTTTGGACATTGTGGATGATGTTTACTTAGAATCCAGTTTGAACCCAGACTCTCTACCTTCTGCGCCGGCTAAGCCTGACGGATACTATAGAGTGCCTGATTCCCACAATCTCCCAGGGTCCCAAGGGGGCTAAAGCTTCTATGGCTAAAAATCTTGTACCTTCTGAGAGGGATTCCAGAGCACTAGACAGGTGGGGGAAAAAGGTTTACACCTCAGCCACACTAGCTATAAGGGCACTAAATTGCCAATTTCACATGCTTAAGTATCAGCAATTCCTAATCTCTCAGTTAAAGCAAAGAATGACCACTCTCCCTCAACAATCTGAATTGAAAGAAATGCAGGATCTGTTGCATGCCACTGAACAGGTGGGCAAACATACCTTACAATGTGGGTTTGATTCTATGGAGGCCTCCTGCAGAGCAGCTGTCACTGGGTCTGTTATACGTAGGCATGCTTGGTTAAAGGAACAAACTCTGCCTGATCATGTTAAAGCAAAACTTCTAGATGCTTCCTTTACAGCAGGATGTTCTTTTTGGAGTTAAAGCAGAAGTCATCTTAAAGAAAATGGAGGATAAGGCAAAATCTATGCAGACAGTCGAAGATTTCCTACAGGTACAACCCCCTCGCTTCAGCAGAAACTGGCCAACAAAAAATTGGTCCTTTCCAGCTACTGACAGACCACAGAAGGGTAAATACAGACGTCCAAGAGGCAGAGGACAACCACAAGCCCAGTACAAACCTCGCCAATGGGGCACTACAACACAGAAGGGAGGAGAAGACAGGTCCCAATCAACCAGAAGGCAAACTCAGTGACTTGCACCTCATCTGGCCAAGCAACACTCTCTTGGCAGCCCCCTTGGGAGGAAAACTCGCACTTTTTTCAGACAGCTGGCACATTGTCACAAAGGACAAATGGGTCCTAGACATAATTTTACGAGGATACAGATTCCACTTTCACACCTTGCCAATGAAAAGAGGAATGCCAAACCTGCCACAAAATCAATGGGCAGAGGCACAAAAACAAATTACAGCTCTCATGGACATGAGGGCCATTCAACTGGTACCTACTCAAGAGCAAGGCCAACGATTTTACTCAAGACTCTTTCTAGTGCCCAGAAAGGACAATGCCTGGAGACCAATTCTGGACCTTTCAATTCTAAACACTTACTTACAAGTACCCAAATTCAAGATGCTAACACTACAGCAGCTTCTTCCCATGTTGGGCAAGGAAGCATGGTTAGTAACGTTGGACCTCAAGGAGGCATACCTGCATGTCCCTATCAGACAAAGTTGCAGAAGATGCCTCCGTTTCATTGCAGGTTCAACCCATTACCAATTCTCTGCACTGCCCTTTGGCTTATCTACTGCGCCCAGAGTCTTCACAAAATGCCTGGCACCAGTAATTGCATACTGCAGACAAAGAGGAATTCAAATATACCCATACCTGGACGACTGCCTCATCCAAGCAGAAAGCAAGGACATTCTCTTACATCATCATCTGGCTTTTGTAAAACATCTACTAAATTGCCTGGGGTACACAGTAAACGAAAAGAAGTCAAAACTAGTACCCTCACAAAATATGACATTCCTGGGTGCCAGCTTGAATACAACGGCCCAGAAGGCTTATCTTACGCCAGACAAACAACAACTGACTCAATATTTCAAAACAATGGCAACAAAGACCCAATTAACTGCAAGAAAAATTCTGCAGGCTTTGGGCTTCATGGCACCTTGCATACTACTAATACCATTTGCAAAGCTGCATATGAGGAAATTACAGTGGTACCTAAAAAGCGTATGGTCTCAACACAGCCACAGCTTGGACACAATGATATCTCTCATTCCCTGCCTACAACAGGAATTTCTGTGGTGGTCACAGGCATGTCACCTCAACAAGGGTCAGCCTTTCACCTTGCCCCCAGCCAGGCAAACTATCACAACAGATGCATCAGATTATGCCTGGGGGGCTCACATGGCAGGACAGTGCGTTCAAGGCGTATGGACTGCAGATCAAAGGAATCTGCACATCAATCAAAAAGAGATGCTAGCTGTACAGAAAGCTCTGACAGCCTTCAAGGATCTATTACATCCAGGACAACTTACAATAAAGACGGACAACACCACAGTAATGTGGTACATAAACAAACAAGGGGGTACTCATTCCTACCCTCTATGCAGGCAAGCAATGATCTTATGGAACACAGCTCTAGCTTACCAAGTTCATTTATAAGCTCAATTCCTGCCAGGACAGAAGAACACATTGGCAGACGACCTCAGCAGAAACATCATGGATCCCCATTAGTGGAAACTAGATCCAAAAGTATTTACAATGATCACTCAAAAATGGGGCCTTCCAGACATAGACCTGTTTGCCAGTCCTCAAAACTACCAACTAACAAAATTTTGTACAAGGACACTTCACCATCAAGCTTGGAAAGTGGACGCACTCTCTTTCAGTTGGAAAAACCTGACAGTATATGCCTTCCCTCCATTGCCTCTCCTCACAAAGGTGCTTCTGAAAGTCAAAAAGGAGAGACCACGACTGATTCTCATAGCCCCAGACTGGCCACGCCAGCACTGGTACCCGCTATTGAAGAATATGGCCCACGGCCCACCATGGATATTACCACAAACTCCCCATTTGCTCACACAACAAAACAATCAGATTCTTCACAGCCAGCTCAAAACCTTACATCTGGCTGCATGGCAAATCAACTAAGCATCCAGCCAGCTCCTCTTTCCCAAGCAGTTATGGATGTTATTCTGGAAGCTAGGAGGCCAAGCACCAGGAAGGCTTATTCTGACAAATGGAAAAGGTTTTGAGCCTGGAACCAAGCTAAAGGCCAAGACACAATTCAGCCTCACATTCTACAGTATTTAACTGAGATGTTTCACAAAGGACTTTCTTTCTCCTCCATTAAAATCCATGCTTCAGCTATTTCTGCCCACTACAACACGGATCCACCTTTATTTTCGCATCCACTTCTAAGGCAGTTCCTCAGAGGGGCAAAAAACATTAGACCACCCAGGAGAGCTCCTACACCAACATGGGACCTGAATTTTGTTCTGGAAAAACTAATGCTACCTCCCTTTGAACCAGCTTTCTCTGCAGAACTTCAGTTCCTATCATGGAAGGACTGCCCTGCTGCTAGCAATAACTTCAGCTAGAAGAGTCTTAGAGCTACAGGTACTAATGGCAGTGGAACCTTTCCTCATTTTTCATCAAGACAGAGTTTCTCTACGAACTAATCCTTCCTTTATGCCTAAGGTGGTTTCCAGTGTGGCTTTAAATCAAACCATCAACTTACCCACCTTCTTCCCAAATCCACAGAACAAAGGTGAGAGACTCCTGCATTCCTTGGACACTCACAGGCAACTTTGTTACTACTTGGACAAAACTAAGACTTTCAGAAAATCTGACCAGCTCTTTGTATCCTATGCTACAGCTTCTCAAGGGAAGGCTATATCAAAGCAAACCATTTCCAAACGGATAGGTCATTGCATACGTTTCTGCTATACCCATCATGGAAAACCAGTTCCTGCTACCATTAGGCCACACTCTACCAGGGCAACAGCTACTTCTACAGCCTTTCTCAGGGGGGTTCCAACCAAGGAGATTTTGGAAGCTGCAACTTGGAGTTCAGTACACACCTTTACCAAACACAATCACTTATCTCTTTACCCTAAGACTAGGGCGGCCTTCGCCACTGCAGTTCTGCAGGGCCTTCTAGCCTCCTCTAACCCTCTATGATACCTCCTCCCATCCTTAGCTTTGGGATTCAACCCAAGTGTGATGACTGCAGCAGGGTAACACGATGAACATAGTACAGTTTTGTACCTACCATAAATGTAGATGTTAGAGTGTACACCCTGCTGCAGTCCAGGTTACCCTCCCTCCATCCCCTCTGATCTACTGGCTAAATCTCTTCAATACCTTACTGATGTATTTGCTTATAGTTGAAGGGATTTTGTGTTTGTGCAAAGTTTACTCAATTTGATACTAATTACTGACCACCTTTTTGGGGGCACCTGACATCTAGGGCAAGAAAAACTGAAGAAAATGGCGTCTGTTGCATTATATATACCCCTGGCACACTGACGTCAGGGAAGAAGCGACAGCAACCGACGCCGGACCAAGACTTTGGAATTCCGGCCAACTGCGGGACCGCCTGACGACAGGATAACCCAAGTGGATGACTGCAGCAGGGTGTACACTCGAACATCTACATTTATGGTAGGTACAAAACTGTACTTTAATAACCCAGGACAAGTGGGTATTAAACGTAGTATCCCAGGGATACAGATTTCATTTCCAAACCTTGCCAATTCCGAATGGCCAGATCTGCCAAAAAAATCAATGGGCAGAGGCACAGAAACAAGTTACGCCCCTCATGGATATGGGGGCTATTCAGCCAGTACCAGAACAGGAAAAAGGGCAAGGGTTTTACTCAAGACTGTTCTTGGTACCCAGAAAAGACCATGCCTGGCACCCAATACTGGATTTATCGATTTTGAACACATTCTTGGACATCCCAAAATTCAAAATGCTGACTTTGCAACAGCTTCTGCCCATGCTGAGCAAGAAAGCTAGGCTAGTGACTCTAGACTTAAGAGGCATAGTTGCATATCCCAATAAGGGAATCGTGCAGAAGATACCTCCGTTTCAAGGCTGGTTTTATGCATTACCAATTCTCTACACTGCCCTTTGGTTTATCTACTGTGCCCAGGGTCTTTACAAAGTGCCTGGCACCAGTAATTGCGTTTTGCAGACAAAGAAGCATACAAATATATATCCTTCCTTGGACAACTGTCTCATTCACGCAGAAAACAAGGACATTCTTCTTCAACATCTGGCATTTGTAAAAAGGCTTCTAACATGCCAAGTGCGCGATAGCGAAAAGAAATCACAACTGGTACCCTCTCAAAAGATTACATTCTTGGGAGCAAGCTTGAATGCAACTGCCCAGATGGCTTACCTTACGCCAGACAAACAAAGGCAACTGACTATTGATAATTCTGGGGAGAGGCAAATAGATGGCAACAAAACCCCAGTTATCTGCAAGACAAATTCTGCAGGCTATGGGGTTCATGGCATCCTGCATTCTACTAATTCCATATGCAAGACTGCATATGAGGAAACTACAGTGGTATCTAAAAAGTTTATGGAGTCAACATTGTCACGGTCTGGAAACAAGTGATTCCTCTCATTCCCTGCCTACAACAGGAGTTTCTTTGGTGGGCAGAGACATGTCACTAGAACATGGGACGGTCTTTCACTCTACCCCCTGCCATCCAAACCTTAACTACAGACACATCAGACTATGCTTGGGGGGCCCACCTGGCGGAGAGATGCATTCAGGGCATATGGAGCCCAAAACAAATGCATCTGCATGTTAACCAGAAAGATGTTAGCTGTTCAGAATGCATTGACAGCCTTCAAGGACTTAATTCATCCAGGACAACTACTGATAAAGACGGACAATACCACGGTTATGTGGTACATAAGCAGGGAGGTACACATTCCTACCCCCTTTGCAGACTAGCCATGGCATTGTGGAACACAGCTTTGACTTAACAAGTACATCTTAAAGCTCATCTCCTGCCAGGAAGACAAAATACTCTGGCAGATGACCTAAGCAGAAATCTTATGGACCATCATGAGTGGAAACTGGATCCACAAGTCTTCAGCATGATAACAGAGAAATGGGGGAGTCCGGACATAGATCTATTTGCCTCTCCCCAGAATTATCAACTGGACAAATTCTGCACAATGACTTATCACAGACAAGCATCGAAAGTGGATGCTCTATCCTTCAGTTGGAAAAACTTGTCAGTCTATGCCTTTCCTCCTCTGCCTAGTCTTCCCAAGGACTTATGAAAAGTCAGACAGGAAAAACCAAAAATGATCCTAATTGCCCCGGACTGACCTCGCCAGCACTGGTACCCAATTCTAAGGAATATGTCTCAACTCCCTCCTTGGTACTTGCCTCAAATACCTCATCTACTGTCTCAGCAGAGCAATCAAATTCTGCACAATCAGCTCCAAACTCTGAACCTGGCAGCATGGCTGATCATGTAATTATTCAAACAACACCTCTCAGTAAATCTGTAATCGATGTCATTTTGGAAGCCAGAAGGCCTAGTACTAGAAAATCGTATGCTGATAAATGGAAGAGATTCTGTGCGTGGAACCAAGCACAAGAGACTGACACAGCAAAGCCAAATATTCCTCAGATTTTGCAATACTTGACTGAGATGCTTGACAAGGGCCTATTATTTTCATCAATAAAAATCCATGCCTCTGCCATCTCGGCTCATTACAACACAGAGCATCCCCTCTTTTCTCATCCTCTGCTAAAACAGTATCTTAGAGGGGCCAAAAATTTAAAGCCCCCCCCCCCCCCAGAAGATAACCAACTCCTGCATGGGACCTCAATTTTGTGTTGGAAAAGCTAACCCTGCCTCCATTTGAACCAGCAGCTACTGCGGATATAAAGTTTTTATCTTGGGAAATGGCTTTCCTTCTGGCAATCACTTCAGCAAGAAGGGTTTCAGAACTACAGGCCCTCATGGCTGTGGAGCCTTTTATTACATTTTACCCGGACAGGGTGTCCCTCAGGACCAATCCTTCCTTTATGCCTAAGGTGGTATCCAATGTGGCTCTTAACCAAACTATTTACCTGCCAACTTTTTACCCAAATCCGCAGAACAAGGGGGAGCGGATTCTGCATTCCTCGGACGTACACAGACTACACAGACAACTAAGATTCTACTAAACAGGACCAAATCACTAAGAAAGTCTGAGCAGCTACTGGTGGCATTTGCTGCAGGATCAGAGGGGAAGGCTATTTCAAAGCAGACTATTTCAAAGTGGATAAGCCACTGCATTCGTTTCTGCTATTTGCATCATGGTAAACCGGTGCCCAAGGGAATCTGGTCACATTCCACCAGGGCTGCATCTACCTCAGCAGCTTTTCTCAGAGGGGTGCCAACCAGAGTCATTCTAGAAGCTGCTACTTGGAGCTCAGTTCATACGTTTACAAAGCATTATCATTTGCCTCTCTTCTCTAAGTCCAGGGCAGGCTTTGCCACTGCAGTTACCTACCCGCCGTCCCCCTTTTTCCTAGAACTTCTCTTTTCTTCGCTATATTCTACAGCCTTTGTGGTGTATTTGTTTTGTTTTTAGATGAAGGTAAAGTTTATGTTACAATTGCATATTTGTTTATCTCTCTCTCTCTCTCTCTCTCTCTCTATCTATCTATCTATATCTATCTATATATATGTATATATATATATATATATATATGTATATATATATATATATATATATATATATATGTATATATATATATATATATATATATGTATATCTATATAAAAAAAAATTTTTTTTTTTGCTCCCCATTTGAGGGGCACCTGACATCTGGGGCAAGAAAAACTAAAGAAAATGGCGTTGGCTGCATGTTTTATACCCCTGACGTCATGGAAGAGGAGACAGCAACCGAAGCAGGACCCAATACTTTCATATTCAGGCCGACTGAGGGCAACCTGCCAGCAGATTACC
Source organism: Protopterus annectens (assembly GCF_019279795.1). Lineage (NCBI taxonomy): Eukaryota > Metazoa > Chordata > Ceratodontiformes > Protopteridae > Protopterus > Protopterus annectens. Next base: position 111,792,513 of record NC_056726.1, on the reverse strand, counting down.
CAAATGTAATGACTGCAACAGTGAATACATTCGAACATCTACATTTATGGTAAGTGTACACAACTGTACTTTTCCGAGTTTGTTGTCATCCAAATAATTTAGCTCCCCACCTTTTCCCCCCAAATTCATAGAATAAGCATTATAGATTAAATAGTCAATTAAAAAGCAGGGCGGTCTTAGCGTTTTCTGTTTAATTTAAATATATTACCACATTCTAACGGGGCACTTCAATACTACTAAGGTACTCTCCTCATAGAAAAGGAATGAACACCACAACATTAACACCTATGATAAACATGATACATTTGTGTGAGTAGCTCAACCTAACAGTAGATGTTTTAGTAAAAGTATAATTGCTGAATTATAGGTTCCCTCCTTCTGGTCCCTAGGCTATGTAGCCCACTTTCCTTTGAGGTTCTGTAGACTGGAAGAATTTGGTTCATTCTAACATCCAATGTTTTGACTTTTTTCCAGTTTTACTTTTGTTTCTATTTTGTGGGGAATACTTTTCAGTACTATACAAGTGTTAAAGGTACTCTCCCAAACCACGTTTTTTGGAGTATGGAGTATGAGCAGGTAGAAATACCTTGGTGCATGTTTGGCTTCTTAAACTTAGAACCTCCATGTAAAATACTGGAATAAATGGGCTTTATACTGTTTTCATGTAAAAACTCCAGTAGTTCCATTATTTCTCTGACTGCTTTGTAGAAATGAACCAGTTGTCGCATTGTTTTAACCTACATGCTTTTTTTATGTTTTTATAGTTAAAACTACACTGAAGTATAGCAGATGCATCTCTAGTATCATGAAGCTTGATGCTGGAAAGGCACAAATGTTCTTAGCAAATTATCATCCCTATAGATGTATGTATCTTACCCCTAATTGAGTCGGTTGCAATGAGAACATCCAGACACTAGCCTGAATTAAGGAAAAGTTAGACCTCTAACTTTTGTGTTCAGAGACAGCCCTACCACGATGCTGTAGCACTGCAGTTTGCCGCCTCTGGCTGTGCTAGATGCTTATGAGGCATTCCAGGGGAGAGGCATATGCTGATTAGCAATGTGTTTTCCCCCCAAACTGAATGTGTAAGGTAGCATGGCCGCTTCTGGCTGCTCTTGGTAATGAACACAGCCAAAAAACTGTGTTCATCTATTGCAGTAGAGGCAAGTGGTACAGAGTTTAGTGATGAAGTAATCTTAGGAGGTTGTGTATGTATGTATGTATATATGTACAGTATGTGTATCTGGGAGGTCGCAATAGGGAAATTAGCAAGGGAGTAAGTTAGATGTCTGTGTGCATGTCTGTGTGCGTGTCTGTGGCTGTGTGCGTCTGTGCGTCTGTCTGTGTCTGTGAGTGCGTCTGTGTGTCATGCATCCACATGCCCATACACTAATGAGCTTCAACTTTTGGGTCGGGGGGGACCAGTAGGCACCAGGTATAAGTCTGAAGACATGCAGTCAGGGATACTCTATGTAGTATGCCTTAAACGCACTTAATAATTAAATGAAAAAGGGGGGGCACTGCTAGACACCAGGGATGCTATAAGTAGCATGCTTTAAATACAGTAAAAAAAGATTCTAATCTTGTACCTTACCACAACATATATAAGTCTTGTACATCGCCACTAGACAGCAGAAATGTAATGTTACAAAGAAAGAAAAAAAAAAAGATGAAAAGTACAAAGGGGTGAAAAAGACTTTAAACCCTGCACCCTTGCCACAGGAAACCTTAACATTAACTCACTGAGCTAACTGGTAAATTAATGCCGCAGGATTTTTTTTTCCCTTTTTTTAACACGTAAGGAAGATGACAGTTGGCAAGACACCCATCCGAGTTATAGCCAGCTATAGACCACCTCCATGACACAGGAAAACCCACTCCTCCTGCTTGGACCTGCTTGACTCAATCAAGGTACCCCCTAACACCCTGATCCTTGGTGACTTCAACTACCACACCATAGGCTGGGTAAACTATTCTTGCACTAATGCACTCACCCAACGATTCCTTGACTTCATTAATTCTTACACACTAGTCCAGCTCGTCTCATCCCCCACAAGGGGAGATAACATTCTGGACTTGGTTCTCACAAACATGGGCAACCACTGCACCACTAACCATAATATGTTCTTCCCTGGTGAGATCAGATCATCAGTCTGTCTCATTTGAAGTTTCTATCCCCAGCCTTAACCAGGCTAAAAACTTCTCAAGCCTTA